>NW_022196912.1:129914375-129927417 GCF_008632895.1 Mastomys coucha | reverse complement strand
AGAGAGAGAGAGAGAGAGAGAGATTCATGTATACCAGCAAGCACACAATGCATTGCTGATGCAGGAAACCAGTCAGTCAAGCAGCAGGGAGAACCCACTTCTCACTGCTGGGTTGGCAACTGGTAAAATCAAAACATAACAAGTGTTGGCAGAGAGGTGGGAAATTGAGCCTTGGGTGTTGATGGAAATGCAAATGTCAGCCAGGGTCCTAAGGTCACTGTGGGTCACTAAAGGATGCAGTGGCTCCTCTTCTGGAACTGAAAACAGGGACCCCAATAGATGTCAGTGCACATCTATTTATAGAAGCACAGTTTCCAACAGCTAAAGGGGGAAGCCAAGAAAGGCTCCCTCTTAAAATGGGTGGATAAGCAACATGTAGTCCATCTGCATCCTAAAATGCTTATGCATTTCAACAATAGGGTAGGCCTAAGGATGCTATGCTCGGTCACTAAAGAATGGATACTGTAAAATCCCACTTTCAGGAAGTCCCTGGGACTATCACATTCACAGAAAAAGAAAATGATGGGCATCAGAGCTTAGAAGGGGCCTGAAAAATAACTGTTTAATGGGAGAGTAACTGCTCATTCTGTCCTCATAGAACACTAGTTTGGGAAGTCAAGAACATTCTAGAGATAGATAGTAGGGATGGCCATATAATATCACAGACTTAACATAGCTGAACCACTTAACATGACAAGCTCGTAGTGGCCGGTGGTAAATTTTATTTGGGTTGTGAATTACTAAGAAAAGGGCTTGAGAGATGGGACATTGTCTCTGATGAGCAAGTGTGAGCCTGTGGGTTGGGTGCTTGACACTGCAAATCTGGAGTCCTTGCAGTGGTAACTCTGGCATTCATTCCCGTGCTCAGAAGCTCTTCCGCCTCCTTCACCAATGACTGACCCAGCCCAGGACTAGCCTAGTGCCACCCTCTTAGCTACAGGAACTGCGGACCATAGAGGACTACAGGCACCCACTGGCATGCAGGGGGCACCCTCTACTGAGTGGGGCTGCTCAGCCTAGCACTGGAATCCAGTGGTTCACATGTGGTGGTGTACCCAGATTCACAGAAACATCTCTATCAACTTTCCTGAGTTTACCGCCTTGGCTGCCAGGTGCTTGTGAATTGGGTTGCTCTGGGAAGGGAGGCTTCTGTGGCTGGCAGGCAGAAGCCAGAGGGCCTTTGTTGGGAAGAAGCCAGCAGCTCTGAAACTGCAGGATGGTGCTCCAAGCATCTGCTCCTTCCAGGCTCAGGGCTGAGGACGAAGGTGCTTACAATTCTTCAGGATGGAGGCACATGGTGCCTTTTGGTTCAAAAGACAAAATAGCTTTAAAGTTCAAGACTCATTCAAATTGGATTTTAGAAACACAAAATCTCAAACATTTGTACCCAACTAAGGGATTATACTCTTATCCTCAGAAAGGCTTTTGAAGAGGTAGGAAAGAAAGGTAGCTCAAATTTTAAATTGGGTCCTCAAAACTTGCTTGTCTGCAGCTCTTTCCTGGGCCTGTCTGCCTATTATCAAAAGGTAAAATGTCTCAGACTATTGAAAAAGGATTTGCATAAATTGCTTTCACCTGCTTCTTATATGAGGTTAATGAAATTGGAACAAATAGGGATGGATTTCCCACCCAGGCCAGCCCTGCACACCCTGGAATAGACCCTCAGACCAACTGAGCTCAGGTTTGAGCCCTCAGCTCCCACCCAGAGAGCTTCCTGCCTGCCAGGGATGCGGGAGGGAGACTCAGACAACAGTGTTCAGAAAAAGCTGTTGTCTGTAGATGGCACATTCTGCTGTCCCTGGCCTTGCAAATCCAGATGATGATTCTGGGACATAGGAGCCAATGGGCAAGACTCAGGAAACACCAAAAGTCAGTAATGAGCCATCATTGTTTGGGACAGAAACTGTGTTGTGTGTTACAGACTATTGTGTGCTATCTCTCTTTGGTCTCTTTATGTAGAGAAAGAAGAGAACCATACCAAAAACTACCTCAGTAGTTGGTTAAGGACCAGGGAGGCCCCGTTATACTTTGCTGCTGCCTGAACCCCTGGCCTTGAGTGGCTATGTCCACTGTGTGGCTCAGTCTTGAACCTATTTCTGTTTTTCCAGTGTTGACCTTTTTTTTTAAAGGAAGTTTTTGCTGTGGCTTATAGGGAACTTCAAACTTAAAGAACATCATCCAAACAGGTGGCATTTGGGTAGTTCTGCTCCTTAGAAGAGATGGTCTGAGGTGGCTGGTGATGGTGGGGGTTTGTTTTCTACCTACCTGGCCCTTGGAGGCTTGAGGGTGAGAAGAAAATAGAAGCAGGCCTCCAAGGACTCGAAAGTGTGCAGGGGACACCTGCACAGCCACTGGAAAGCATTCCCTCTCCAGAGCAGAGAGTGGGAGGTCGTGAGTGGCAGAGGTCACGCCACCCTGTATGGGCCATGTTTGCTCTGTTGGGGGCAAGGGAGAAGGTGAAGCACAATCACTAGCCATCTTGACTGAACCATTAAACTTGAAAATTTGGAACTTGATGGCCAGCTTCCTCTTGTGGGTGCTCGGAGTTTGGACAGGTATGAAGTGTGAGATGGTGACATTAGAGTTTGGTAGAGTTTGTTGAGATGGCAAAACTGAGGCTCTAAAAAGCCTTTATCTTCTCCAGGACCACTTCATAGTAAGGGTGTGATTTCTGAACTATGCAGAAGTTAGGGTCCCTGTTTCTCCAGTAGCAACATCTTTAGGATAGCTGTGGCCACATGGCTGGCATGTTATGGCTACATGGATGGCATGCTCTGCTTTGTGCTCATTTCCTTGGTACAGGGTGCTAGGCATCCTCCACCTTAGGCACTGGCTTTGGTTGTATCCCATCCCACAATGTCCAGCACCCCTGTGAAGCACAGCACAGCTAGCCAGGAGAAGAAGGCTGGGAACCTGCTCCTGTGTGGCTCTTTATTCTCATTCTTTCTCTCTCTCTCTCTCTCTCTCTCTCTCTCTCTCTCTCTCTCTCTCTCTCTCTCTCTCTCTCTCTCTCTTTCTCTCTCTCTTTCTCTCTCTCTCTCCTCTCTGTTTTCCCACTTTTCCAAACTCCCCAAGTCCCAGCCACATCATTGTAGGAAGAACCTCGCATCTACTCCAAAGATAATGTGATGGTACATAGGGTGGCTCCTCATTTCTCTGCCCTCTGCAAGGGGTCAGATCCCTCTGTCTGGACTACTGAGTAGGTCTTCTCATTTATCTTCAATTTCCTAGGATTTTTTTTGCAGCCCTCCCTTGTTTTTCTGCATCCCCTGTTCCTTTCTCTATTCTCACACTGGATCAAGTGACAGCAAAGCTCAGAACTCAGTGGCAAAATGGTCTTTACTTTCTTGAACCTGGGTCCCTTGGCTGACACTGCATGGCTCCTCCCCAATTTTATCCTTAGGGAACATGATGAACATGTCCTCAGTGAGTGTCTGAGGTCACAGAGGAACACCAAAGTCTATGTGCAGTGAGCAAGTCATAGCCAATAAGACAGGAAGGTTGTTACACTACAGCATCAGGAAACTTACCTCAGATTTACTAATGTGGTCTGCATGGAATCCTCAGCTTAGCAGTTTTGGACCACAGTTGATGGTAGGTAACTGAGTACTGGGAATATGAGAGGGTGGGTAGCTGGGACATCACTGAAAAGCATAGCACAGTCCAGTGCCTGAGGTCTCTAGGAAGGCTGAAGGTGTCCTTCACACTGGGCTGTTGGCTGGACAAGGCTCTCCTGTGCTACTCAGGTATGTTTTTGTTTTAATTTGCTGTCCCTAAAGTAAGTAATTCCTGAACTCCCTGTTCCAACTATAGAACCCTATTTCCAATATTCCAATTTTCTTTTCTGTCACTTACTGCTCTGTGTCCCTCCAGTTGTGAGGACTCATGCTCATTTGAGAGGCTCTTTTCCCCTCTCTTAGGTGAGTGTTGTCCTGGGACACCTTCACTTTGGTTTGCCCATCTGTGTGTCTGCCTGTCACTGTATTGTGACAGGCTATCTGGAGTTCTCTTGTTTGAAGTTAAGACCAGAACTTTCCACCTTACCTCCTGGTCTCCAGTCCCCTCTATTCCCAAGGTTTTCCCCTGGGCACATCAGTCCTCAAAGGTTTTTCCTGATGTGCTTTTCCCTTGAGGCCTGTCTAGTGGAATTCCCTAGCATCATGTCTTGGCGACCCTATATCTAAGCCTCTCTCCCCCAGCCACATGAGATGTCTCAGTTACCAGTTCCCTCCTGTGAACCTATTTTATCACTTGGTCATTACCTATGCCTGGTCTCTGCATTACCTCCTGCCTGAAGCTCTTGCATATCTTGTTCTATTGTCAAATAATCTTTTAGTATCATTCATGACACTTCTCTCATGTTCTATCAAGACTACCTCAAGCTTCTCAAAAGGTCAAGGTTAGTTTCTGTCCTTTGATGCCACACACAAAGCTCCATTGGGATATGACTGCCTTATTGTATCTGCCTGGTTGTTGGGGATTGTGGACCGAGTACAGAGGGGTTCAGTCATTAGTCACTAGCAAATGAGTGAACAGCCAATGTGCTTTCTGTGGGGCCTCATTCCCCACACCTCTATCTCCCATGTGCTTCCATCACAGCAATGGGCACATAGCCACGCTCCAACAATGCTCGTCCCAGGGAAGCACAACCCTCCTTCTAAAACAAGAACCGCATACACCCTCGGCAGCAGATGTACTTTGTAAACTTGGTAAGCATCCGGGTTTGTAAGAGACAGAAAGGGGAAGGCCAGCTTTCAACATCGCCCATCCCCAGAGATGTGCAAATATTTTAGAAACATCCCAATGACTAAACAGTGATTCAGCCAAGATGCCAGAATAAATAGAATTATCTATTCTTAACTATGCTCCCTTCTTACTAAGATATTACAGGCTATACTTATTCCTGGAATGATGCCCTTTCCCTGGGCTTTGAAATGATAATGTAAGCTGCTTCCATGGCTGAAGCACTAGGCCATGAGATCATACCTCCATGAACAAAGAATAACAAGAGCTTAGCCATCAGAGGCTATCCAAACTAGGACCTGGTATTTGACCCTAGATTTGTCCACATTCCCACTTTTCATGGTATGGGTGTGTACAAACCTTGGTGATTGTTCAGCACCTGCTGCTCTGGCCTGCTGTGAAGGTGTCATCTACCTATGAGAGTGGAACCTATGATGGCATAGGCAGCTCAGTGTTCGTGATGCACTGGGGCCTCCAGAGTGTCCATCACTGAGGTCCTCAGGGACCATCAACCCCACTCTACTGAGTACCAACCAGTCCATGTGCCTTGGTTGCTTTAAAATGGCTCTAGTGACAGTAAGATGGCTGCCACTAGCTTTCTTCTGGCCCTACTTCCCATGGCTTAGCTGACTAGAGATAGGCCAAACAGCTTTCACTTGACTAGAAAGCCCATCACATTACACCTTGGAACTAAACTGAGACTACACTGATAAATATGACAGATTTACCAATGCATTTGGAACCAGCTGAGTCTTATGGTGGGGTGGGCACAAAGGTCACTGGAACCAATGAACTAACACGGGTGTGATTTTCCTAGGGATTTGAATCTTATCTGGGCTCACACACAGTCTCAGGAGATCTGGATTTAAAAGTAAGGCTTCAAAACTTCCCCTCAGAAATTATTAGGTCTCCCAAGATTGAGAGAAGACTTCAAAGTAAGCAGTAGAATAAAACTATATGTAAGTCTGTTTTAAAGTGTGAGGTATTGAACAGTCCTAACACACTTTCAACTGAAAACCTGACTTAATTCTTGGGCTGACTCCTCAACTTAGAGATGTATGTGTGTGTGTTTGTGTGTGTGTGCGCGTGCTCCTGTGTGTTTTGTTTCAGTTTTAGGAGTATTTTTCGTGGGAGATGTGCAGCATTGTTAGCCGAAGAGTTCTTTTGTTTAACTGCTTTTGCTCACCTGCAAGCAACTGCAGGGTGTTTTCTCAGTGCCTAGCTGTTCTTAGGGGCTGAGGGTACATTTGGCAATGAACCATAAAACTCAGGCACATGGAGTCTCTTATAGTTTTGGAAGTGGTAGCGACAGCATGAGGCTGTGTCTGAGGAAGCTCCCCTGCATCTCTTTAGCCCTTTCAGAGCTGAAGGTAATGGTGATGGTGTTCTAGCTTGTGGCTCACCAGATGGCTCTCCAAAGAGGAACACAGAGCAGCCATTGTGGAATCTTGAGCCCTAATCCATGGGTGTAGTGCTCTGAAAATGATCTATAAGTTCTAGTTCTTCATGGGTGGATCCCAGCTCTACATTCCAGCATGTGTGAGTGTTAGGTGTCTCTGGGAAGTAACAGATCACAGACTGGCACCACAATGAAACATCTTCCTTGTTGATTCTAACTCCTCCTTCCCTGTCACTGCTCAGATGAATGTGGCCCTCAGTGAGGCTGGAGAGTTCCAAACTAAATCTAGAAGGCCTCGGTTCTTGTTGAAAATACCGCGTGGGAGTTACGAGTTCCTCTGTCCACAATATACAAACTTAGTCTTTAAAGGTTCAGTGAGGGAGAAATCTAAGCCATGACCATATATAACAGATATTTCCATGAATATATATGAGATACAAGTGACAGGTCTACAGAGAGGGACTTGGGGGACACCATGAAGAGATGGTGGTATTCAAAAGCCAAAACCTTGGAGTCAGCTCTGCAACACCTGAATTAGGGATTTCATGTTAGTAGGTGTAAACATGAGTGTGCTGAATCCCTGTTAGAGGAGTCCCATTCCGTCTGGGTGATTTATTCCAAGTGCAAGGCAGAGGTGTCTTGGAATACAGCACTGGTGGGAAAGATGACAGAGCATCTTTACCAGTCCTGGGGCCTTATTTATGCACAGGGTGCTGTGTACATGCCTTACATGTGGTTCCATTCATTCTAGAAGAAGACAGAGCACAACATACAATTGACCAGAGCCAGATAGAAGCATTAGTTCTGCAGCCAGGTGATAGTTTTCCTTTACAAATGTACCCCTCCTGTCCTGGTGTGATGATGTGACATTTGTAAAGGGTAGAATAAGTTTACTCCTGGCCAGTGCCCTTTGCAGAGGCTCCACGATGCTCCCAGGGTAGTGTGTTTCCTTTATAAGAGAAAACTCTAGTAGGGTTACCCCAGCATCATAGACAAATATGATCAGCCAAGTTCCTGGGTCAGCTGTACTTTATTTCATTTGCTCGTTAAAAAGTTAATGTCACAATGTCTTGTGAAGTCTTTGTACACATACCGAATTGTCCACTGACTTTGCCTAAGTATATCTACTTCTCTAGACAGCCTGGCCAGATGCTTCTGTGGATGAGGCAAGAAGCCAGAGCTGTACTCTTGTGGTCAGGCAATGGTGTCATATGAGCTATTGCCATCATAGCCGTGTGTGTGTGTATGTGTGTGTGTGTGTGTGTGTGTGTGTGTGTGTGTGAAAGAGAGAGAGAGAGAGCAAGAGAGAGAGCAAGAAAGAGAGAGAGAATGAGAGAGAGCAAGAGAGAGAGTGAGAGCGAGAGAGGAAGAGAGAGAGCGAGAGACAGCAAGAAAGAGAGAGAGCAAGAATGAGAGAGAGGAAGAGAGAGAGAAAGCGAGAGAGAGCAAGAAAGAGAGAGACAACATGAAAGAGAGAGCAAGAAAGAGAGAGAGCAAGAAAGAGAGAGAACAAGAAAGAGAGAGAGAATGAGAGAGAGCAAGAGAGAGAGTGAGAGTGAGAGAGGAAGAGAGAGAGCGAGAGACAGCAAGAAAGAGAGAGAGCAAGAATGAGAGAGAGGAAGAGAGAGAGAAAGAGCGAGAGAGAGCAAGAAAGAGAGAGAGAACAAGAAAGAGAGAGAGCAAGAAAGAGAGAGAACAAGAAAGAGAGAGAGAACAAGAGAGAGCAAGAGAGAGAGCAAGAATGAGAGAGACAGCAAGAGAGAGAGAGAAAGAAAGAGAGAGAGAGAGAGAGAGAGAGAGAGAGAGAGAGAGAGAGAGAGAGATCCATGAATAATATGAATGCTTTCTGTGGCACCTCAGGCATGCTTGCTTCAGTGCAGAGCTAGGGAGCCTGTGTGCCCTTGAGCATGCTGGGCACATATGCCAATGGGACATGTAGATATGGTCCCTTGAAGTCCAGGTGGAACCTGGCTTTATGTGCTGTCCCAGGGATGTGGAGGTGTTAACATTTTGGCTAATACCAGTTCCCTTATGTCTCTGTGTCTGAGCTGAGGCTTAGGAACCACACATAGAATGTAAAAGTTAATATTGTCAATTTGACAGGACCTCCAATCATATGAGACAAAGCTCTTACATGTCTGTGAGGGATTACTTACATTAGATTAATTGGGGTTGGAAGGCAAATCTTAATTGTGGGCAACACCATTCCATATGTTGGGGTCCTGGACTAAATGAAAAGGAGAGAGAGCTTAGTATCAGCATCCACCTCTTTCTGCTTCCTGACTGCTGATGCAATGGCGTAGCAGGGTGCAGCGCCCTATCCTAACAATGTCCCATAACCTGGAAAGTGTATTGAAGGCAAGTGTGGGAGTTGACTCAGGAGGTCTACACAGGGGCACCCCCCTGAAACACAGGGACACACACAGAACCTAGCTGCTGTAGCTCCTCCACACCCTTCTTAGGGTTCTAAAGAGCCTTGATGTTCTGGTGACTGACATTCTTTTGTAAACTTTTAACATTATTATTTTGTGTGGGCAGGTGTTTTACTGTATGTATGCCCATGTACCACACACATGCCTGATATCTTCGGAGCTGAGAAGAATATGCTAGATCCTCTGGAACTGGAATTCCCAACAATGGTGAGCTGTCTCTCTGGTGCTGAGAATCAGACTCTTTGGAAGAGTACCCAGTGTTTATAACCACAGAGCCATCTCTCTAGGCCTAATGGAAGTTCTTCTGAACTTTATTTCAATACAAATGCTTTCACTTTTAAACATTGTGGGGCTCTCTTGGTAGTATATCATAAAAAACAATCTATTGGAACAAGGGCCTCACGTCCACTAGCTGAATTGACAGACTCTGATTGTGTCCAGCCTGCTTCTTTCAGTCTTGGATGGTGCTTTGCTTTCTAGATCCCAGGCGGCCAACATTTAGGTGGGTTGTGAATGCTACAATTTGGCATCAGAGTAGACAACAGTAGAGAAAGGAGAAGGGGCTCCAAGAAGGCAAAGTTACCACAGAGCTTTGCAGCAGGACATCTAGGAAGTGAGGAGATGCGGGATGCGGGATGCGGGATGTGCGGGCTGGGACTGTACAGGCAGATGCCACAATGCTTTCAGTTTCAGGTCAGTGGCTCCTCTAGTATATACCAAAACCTCAGGGGACAAAAAGCACAGAAGGAATGCATCCTGGTCTTGCCCCAGATTGTTCTGGGTCCTTTAATACCAGGCAGCGAATGTTTGGGATGCTCGCTTTTAAATACAATCATGGGATGTCTGAACTTGAGGCTTCAAAATGCCACAGAAGTCCTTGAGGCAAAAAGCACAGCTCTGTGCTGCTTCAGTTAGTGCTTCCATGAACACATGTGCTTCTCATCACATTGAAGTCAAGAGGAGACAGGGCATATAGCTAGCCATCCACATGACTTGGAGAATCCTGAGGGATGGGAAGGAGTTGGGATTGGCAAATGTAGCTGAGGAAGAATAGACCCTGGAATTGTGTGATTTTCAAGTTTTGAATGAGGCGAGTTTTCTTGGCTCTGCAATGGGGATGGGGTCCTGACCAGTATAGCATTGAGCACTCTCACAAGCTTTCATTTCTTGACCCCAAATCCCTGTAAGATGCCAGTTTACTCTCACTATTCAAACTATTCTTGAGGAGACAAAGCCAGAGAGCTTCAAGTTATCCAGGGTGACAAGTGGAGCCTTCGGTGTAAGGGAGCACACTAGCTCCAGGCCCTTGAACTCATTTCAATCTTCATTCCCACGAATCCCAAAGTACCCTTACCTGGGCACCAACATAAAGAGTAGTGTTTGGGGGGGGGGGGCGGTCTGCAGTAAGAACAGGATGCACTGCCCACTGGTTCTCATAGGTCTGAAATCTGATGGTCCCATGCAGTCTGAACATGGTTACCACAAGGGGAGGCAGCTTTGCTTGGATTCACGACCTTGTATTGAGGATCCAGGTACAAGCTCAGGAAGGCATGGACCTTTACATTTATCACAGCTTTTGTTGCTTTAAAAAATAATTTCTGCCTTGTTTAAATAATGCATTTTACTGAGCACTTCTGATTGCTAACTAGGCCACAGGAATGTGTCTCCAGCCATATGCTCTGCCACTGAAGCCATGCAGCTCAGGTTACACTATTTCTCTTCAAGGTGTTAGATTACCTGTATTGGTTACTTTTCTGTTGCTGTGATAAAGTGTCATGACCAAGATAACCTATTAATGAAAGACTTTGTTTAGGCCAGCAGTTCTCAACTTGTGGGTCAAGACCCCTATGGGAGTTGAACAAACCTTTTACAGACCATATATCTGCACATCAGATATCTACATTAAAATTTGTTACAGTAGCAAAATTACAATTATTAAGTAGCAAGGAAAATAATTTTACCATTGGGAGTCACCACAACACATAGGACTGTATTGAAGGGCTGAGGCATTAGGAAGGTTGAGAACCACAGGTCTATGTTTATCCCAAGGGATAAAGAGCCCATCACAGCAGGGAGGCAGGCATGTGGAAGGAGAAGAGAGGTGAGAGCTCACGTATCAAACGTAAGTGGGGGAAATGGACAACTTGAACTGCAAGTACTATGAGGTTTTTAATCTCTGCCCCCAGTGAGTGACACACTTTCTGAAGCAAGGATGCAGCTCTTAAATTCCCCAAACAGTGTCACCAATGGAAACCAACTGTTTACATGTATGAGATGGGAGTAACTTTCTGCCAGCACACAACCTATACCCCTTTCCTATGAGTAAAAACACTTTAAGTCTTTATCTACTTTAACATACTCTATAGGGCATCAGGATTTCACAGTGAAAGCTATCAGGTCATTGGCTAGAAATTCAGCTATAGAAAAGCGCAACCCCGGCCTGTCTTCTGAACAGTGCCCAAAACCACTCCAACGGTTGGAAGGTTTTCTGTCCATAGGCTGCTGGGACAGCCAGAGGACTACACCTGTGGGCTGCTTGGCTTTCTTTCTGAAGTAAGTTTGTCTTATCTTCTGTGTACAGTGCCTGAGGATCTTCAGGAGAAGGTTCAGACGGAAATATATGATCGCAGGATTCCTGGATACAACCCGAGCTCCCCACTCACTGTTTTGAAAGTTTCTTTTCATATAATGATCAAAGGGTCAAAATGTCACATGAAAACACTCCTATCTTGCTCTTTCTGTGTGGGAGACAGAAATACAATCCTCTCCTTGCTAGAGAGGAAAAGCGATCCGGTAAACAACCTTGCAGAAGGTGGAGACTGAAAGACATTGAAGGAGAAGCCTGTAGCTTGGAAGCAGATCACAGACCCTGTTGGCTTCTAACTCACACGCCAGCAGCCACACTAGCCTTCCAGCCCAGGCTCTGTGGTCAGTCCTTGAGGCTTCCTAAACAGAGCTTTTCTGGAACGCCTTTATCATGACACAGTCTCATTCAGCAAGGCCTAGCTGAAAATCATGGACAAAGAACGAATACTGGTCACTGCATGTCTTAAAAAGTGGAGATCAAGAGGCTCTCTTACCATGGCTGGCTGTTTCTTGCCAGCATAAATGACAACTCTGAGAAGGGGAAACTGTGCATGCAACCTCCCTCTACCACCAGCTACAACCTAGAACCCACTTTCTAGAGCTCACACCTCTACCCTTTCTCTGTGTCCTTGCTTGCTTCCTCTATCAATACTACCCCAAAAGTCATTTTGCCAGAGCTTCCTTGCAGTGGTCTAAGAGTACTTAAGTATGGACACATTTGTGGGCTCATGTATAGAGTTCTGATCTCACACAGTAGTGTTGAAATGAGAAAACCTCTCAGGGATGGAGTCTCGTGTGAGGAAACTGTGGGCATTACTCTTAGAATTGGCATAGTTCCGACCACTCCTCAGTCTCTGGCTTTCTCTTGTACTATGTGGATTTTCTTCTAAAATGTGCATTTGTTTTGCCTGAATGGAATTATGTGTGCCATGCTAGTGTCTGATGCTAGTGGAGGACCAAAGTGGTCACTGGAGTCACAGATGGTGGTGTGCCACAGTGTGAGTGCTGGGAATTAAACAGGGATCTTCTGCAAGAGCAGCCAGTGCTCTTTACCTCTGAGCCATCCCTCAGCATGATCACTAAGATGTCACAGCCAGGGGCCCTTACCAAATGCTGTCATCATTGTTGGGTTTTCTTCAGCTACAGTAATAAGTTAATGATTCCTTTTTTGGTAAAACACCTAGCCTCAGACATTTTATCATAGCAACAGAAAAAGGCCAGAGACTGTTTTCTTACATTTCTCTCAACAGTTGATGCTTTGTGCAGAGAAGGACAAGAGTCATTCATGAAGTCTAAGTATAATCAAATAAACTCTCTCTCTGGGACATCAGTCTCAATGCTTGCACATAGAGTTCTAGTAGGAGAAAGGAGATACACTGGCATGGCCAGACTATAATTACTGTGAGGTGAAGAAGAGTGCAGAGAGCCACCTGGTCCTGAGGTCTTCTGGGCTCTGTAGAAATCCTATCTCCTGGTCCTTGAAGTCATATATCTCTATGGTCACTTCCTACATGGTCACTTATCTGCTTACAGTTTTTTGAAGACTGGGTGTAAAATGTATATTTATTTATTTTTTGTTGTTGTTCTTTGTTTTTTAATGTTTACTTTAATGTTGTCTTCTTTTCTTACAAATGGTAACCAGGTCTCTTAACTCCTTTTCCCAGTTTTGCAGTCCAGTCCCTTCAAATGTTTCGCCCAACAGTTCCTCCCTCAGTTTCTCATCAGTCTGCTTAAACAGTCTCTTTTCCCAGTTTCCCCAATGCTAGCAGCTCTAAACTGTCTACTCAGCTCAGCTCCTCCTGCCTCAATGGTCTCCCATTTTCACTCCCCTCTCCTCTCCCTTCTCCCCTCCTCTCCCCTCCCCTCCTCTCCCCTCCCCTCC
>NW_022196912.1:129878426-129914239 GCF_008632895.1 Mastomys coucha | reverse complement strand
TCTCCTCTTCTCTCCTCTATCTTCTCCTCCCTTCCCCCTCCTCTTCACTTCTCTAGCCCTAGTCACTCTTCTTTATTCCTGCTCCAACTGTCTATGAGAGTCTATAAATGAGCAATCTAGGGTTTTACCTCAACATTAAAAACTCACAATAGGCCTTTGTTTAAATCACCAAATGGAATAATGGTATAGTGACTGTCCATAGCATCGGTTCCAGACAGGAGTTTAGGTGTGCCTGTGAAGTATACATCAGGAAGATGCAGTTTTTATATTTAAACGCATGAGACATCTATTTCTATTAGCACATACAATGAAGAAAGACAGAAAAGATGTCTGTGTAAAGTGTTCTGTCTACTCTATAGGAACCCGGAGGAATTATCACTGCCCCTGTCATTTAGATACATGAAGGTGGAGCCAAAGGAAGACAACCACAGTGGCTGAAAGACCTTCTTAGGGATGGCACAGAACAAATGCTTTTTGGTGCTTGATTTGGCTCCTTCCTGGCTTCCAGTGGGGGGCCCTGAGGATCCTGCCTCATTTTGCTCTGCATCCATATTGCACACCTGCAGTCACAGGCCCCAACTCTGGTCAGATTTTTCTTGTGGGGCTTAAGCATATGTGGGAAAAGCCTCTGGGTCCCTGTGTCACTGAGTCTTGGATGTGAGATGGCCACAAGGCTCACTTTTGCCAAAAGAGAGGGAAATAAGAGTCTGACGTAGGAGAGTGTCATAAGGACCTGCCCTATAATGTCACAAGACAATAGAAAGGGCCAGAGAGAGGTGGGAATCCTAAGTTAGACTTGCTAGCCTGTTGACAGGCCACTAGGTTTCCAAGCAGAATCATTTCTTTATGTGTTCTTTAATGCTGCCATCAGGGGACCAAGTTTTGGGAGACTCTCTCAAAACACTACAGCAAGCTTAGATGATGTACCCAGGAAACATGTTGATGGAGCAGGGTGTTGGCACCCTTAGCCTCCTTGAGTCAGCCAGAAGGAAGTGGTCTAGTTTACTACTCTGAGATATTGCAACAAGCAGAGTTTAGGTTCTGCCAGCACCATATACCACGGCCAGGAGAAGCTGCCTAGATTGGGCCATCCAGGGCTATGTGCTGTGCTCCTGGGCCATCCAGGGCTATGTGCTGTGCTCCTGGAGAGCACTGTAGGCTTTCTCTCAGGCAGGCACATGGTTTTGGACCCATTTCATACTAATGTGGAAAGAGAAACCAGACCACGGGTTTCTCAGAACATTCCCAGTCTTCTCTGGTCCACATCTTCCAGATGTAGCTGTCTGGGGTGGGGGCAGGGATTATATTTGACTGACTATGAGGGACCAAAGGGAGAAGGCATCCAAATGCCCAATAATGGGCTGAGGCTTCATGCACAGCAGTAATACCAAAGAATTGATTTCTCTCTCTGTTACAAATTGCAAATGGAGACATCCTGACATGCAAAGGAAAGCCCAGGGATTGGGGTGCACCGAGCAATATCCAGACTAAAGAGATGGGCTAAATTCCAGTTTGTGTGAGCGGCACAAGGTGAGGATGGGGTCAGAGAGGCGGAGAAGGCAACAAGAGGAAAATCCATACAGTGACTACCCTGATGGCGGCAGCAGGTTTATTTTTGAATGAAAGCACCATGCATTTAAATTAAATGTCAGATATAATTTAGCATCCAGGCATCAGGAGGCTGAGGGTGTGCATAGAAAGCCGACAGCTCCTTGGAGTGGTTAATTGCCGCCCCCCCTCCCTCAGTGCCCTACTGAAGGATCCCATTCAGGAGGGAAGCCTGCACCTCCCTTCATGGGAGGGTCCTCACCAAGGTGAGGATCAGAGGCAGCTGCTGGAATACTCAAGGTCGGTTCTTAGAGGCCCCTTTGCCCCCAGCAGCAGCTTAATTGAGGTTGCTCCCTGCTGACTAGGGGTGGAAGCTGACCTCACTTCAGGAACTTAATCAAGGTGCATGGAGCTGGCTGCACGGCCGGATGGATTGCAGTCCTTTGTTCTGATATCACCCAAGACAGAAGGCACCATTTCCTGTGGCATGAGGGAACAGGGCCGAGGCATTGCTTCTAAAGGAGAAATGAGAGGGGAAAGTGGGAGAAAGAAAAAGCACCGGGGAGGATTGGTGCAAGCTCCTCTGCTCTGAGGTGAATAGACACCCTGGTGGACAGAGAGTTCTGCAGTAAAGTAGGGCTCGAAGTCACACTAGGAAGCACAGCCTCGTGCGATCGTGATCTATAATCTGAAGAGGTTGAGACATGCTCAGAGATGCCTAACTCCAGTCTAGGCTACTGCATAACTTGGGCTCCTTGACACTCCTGCAAGGGTACCCCTATCCTTCAGCAGTTCTCACAGCACACATTGGGATGGCTTTTATGATAGTGGCCATCTCAAGAAAGAGGAGGAGGCTCCTTACAAGAGTTACAGTGGGAGATGGACGCCCTGCCCTGTTCAGCCAAATGGAAATTCATCTAGATCTAACTGCATGCTGTAGCTAGAGGCTTGGCCAGTCTCTGACAGGTGTAGATCTCAGGAAGGCTGGACTCAGAGTAATGTGTTTGCTATAGATTTGTTTTCTGTAGTTCCTATGTAGGACCAGATGTAGAAGAGCCAGGAGAGTTATCCTCTTTTTTTTAGGATATTTGATTTTTGAAACAAGGTCTTGCTATGTAGCCCAGGCTGGCCTGGAACCCATGATTCTCTTGCTCTAACTGGGATTATAGACACATAATGCAGTATGTGACCTTTTGCACGTTTCTCAGCCTCCCTCTGATCTTTTGTGGTGTGTGTGTGTGTGTGTCTTTGTTTTATATTTTATTTATTTATTTTAGGTAAATGAGTACACTGCAGTTGTCTTCAGACACACTAGAAAAGGGCATTGGATCCCACTACAAATGGTTATGAGCCACCCTGTGGTTTCTGGGAGTTGAACTCACGACCTCTGGAAGAGCAGTCAGTGCTCTTAACTTCTGGGCCATCTTTCCAGCCCTTCCCTCTGATTTTTAATAGGTCTCTGAAATACATGGGTAGTTTCACTTGTCTAGTTCCTTGTCTCCTTCCTGTAGCTTCTTCCTCCCATCTCAGTGCAGCTAGGACTTATTAGCTTACCAAGTAGCTTACCAAGTCTGACACAAGAGACCACCAGAGGTAATTGGCTAGTGATGCTAGAAATGGCCATCAGAACTGGGACCAAAACAAGGTTGCTCAAAGGTCATATGCCTGTAAATGGTGGCCATAGCCATCACTCAGGAGCAGCAGTATCTTAACTCAGACCCTATGACAAACAGTTCCTATTAGGGAGCCTCAGCAGCTGACAAGAATCAAGTGTGGCTTCTGTTGTGGTTGACCTGGCTGATGGCAAGCCTGGGTATGTGAGTGGGTGGCCTGGTTTCTGTGTGACTCTCTTTCCTGCTTAACCAGGAAGATCACAATACATCATTCTGGCAAGTGCCTCTGTCATTCGATTCTGCCCAGTATATGGGACCATTAAACCTCTGTAAATCTTTTCTTTGCTGAAATAGTAAGCTGTCTGCTGTTGAAGTCAGGACTGTGCCTGCTTAAATGCTAGTATCCTTGTTGTGCTGTTGTGGGAGTGACCATCCTTACATCAGGTAGTAGGTTGAATAAGTTCCTGAGCTCCACGGGCCCCACAGACAGAGCACATGGCTCAGAGTGCTCTTACGAGATCCTCAGAGCAAGTATCTAATGACATATGAATATAGGATTCTAGTACATAGTAATTAATTTTTCTCCTCACAGAATTTTCTTCAACATTAGAACACAGTACTGTGTTTCTAAAAATCTACTATAAGTACAGTTGGAACCCTGATTAGATTCAGAATCTGGGATAGCATTGCAGTTACCCTGGCTTTGGGGTCTCTGACTGAGCCTGCTCCTGCAGCAGGCCTTTTGTCTGCACCCTCAGCTGAATAGTACTATCCCTGAAGGAAATACCTTTACAAGTATCAGCACACTTGATCGTCTGTATGCTTAGGCTTCAGTGCTTTCTAAACTTGTACCACGTGATCGATGATGCCATTGTACATGGGCTGCCTTGCAGTATGCCATGGTTCACTTCTTTTATCCTCACTGATACAAGAAGCAAACTCTCTCTGGGAAGTGCCTTGTCTGGGACCATCTCTGGAGGCTGCTTGCTGAGCCCACTCTGTCCACTTCAGCCAGTGTTTCTCTCTGGCTGAACTTCCCTTCTTGGACTTGGGTGTGGCTGACTGACTCGTCACCCCAGTAAAGGGAGACATCAGGGAGTCAGGGTGCTGTGCCTGGGATCCAGCAGCAGCCAAGACAAAGTGCTCAGCCTGAAGATGTTAAGCTTGGTAATGAGACTTAGTGTGTTCTGGGCCATGTCCCACATGTACAAGGATGCAGCCTGGACAGAGCCTTTCCATATGACTCTGTGGAACCCGAATCCTGAGGAAGTAGCCTGGGAGTTGAGGCCCATGGCCTCACTGCTCATTTCCCTTCCTAGGCACCGCCATCATCTGGATGCCATCACCATGTCAACATTGAGTCTGGTATGTGCCCACTTAAAGCTGCTCTCCCTCCAGGCTGTAGACCTACGGGACTGGCAGGAAAGGTGACTCAAACTACAGTACTTTCGTGAGAAACCTGGGGGATATCATGGAAGAGACCATTAATACTGTTCGTTGCCATGACTGTGATGGTGACCGCAGTAACATGGTTTTGACTAGTGCCCCCTGTATACCACTACTGCCCTGAAAAACCAATTCTCTCACTTAAAGAACCTTCCATAGACTCAAAAATGGGCATTGCCAATGTCCCCTGAGGGAAATGAAGTGTGGGAAGGCAGTGACTCAGGGTCTGAAGGCCATGCTCAGGGGATCCATGTACTTAATTGCTGAAGGCAATGTCCCCACGAAAGAATGCAGAGAGTGTTGCAAGAACTGTGTGTGCTGTGTAGCGTCAGCTATTTCAGGTGAGAATTAGAAAACCCAATTCCATTGTGATGACGTGAAGGCTGTGTGGAGAAGGCGGCCACAAGCTGGCTTCTGTGTAAGTTTAGACAATTAAAAAGAAAAAATCTTTAAAAGCTACAAGAATTGAGATTTTGGGGTATAGAAGTTGGCAAAGACAAATTACTCAGGAACATGGGACACTGCCAAAAGCCAAAGAAATGAAAGAAGCAGAGAATCCAGGCACTGCATCCTGATGGTATGTGCCATTGGAAAGTGTCACTTGGAACTAAGTACTCCTGAGAATGTGACAGGGCTACTTCCTCGGTAAGACAGAGACTCCTCTAGCATGACAGACCCTGTCTCAAGTGTGACAAATGAGGTTCTTCTTGTGTGTGACAGAGATGACTCCTCAAGTGTAGCAGACACTTATTCTTGAGTGTGGTAATACTTTCAGGTGTGAGAGAACATTTTCTTCAAAACACTAGAGAGCCTTCCTTGAGTGTGTAGCCCCTCTCCAGGGCAACCAAACACTTCTTTGAATATGTCTGTTGTTCTTATGAGTGAGTGTGAGTGTGAGGGAGCTCTTTCGTCAGAGAAGCTCATCACCTGTGGAGCCCCATGCTCACAGTATTGTTTCCATGGGTGAGTCTGTGGAGCTGAATCATCTGCTATGCCTTGGTCGCAAGCCACGAAACATGCCTTGATTACACATGTCTACTTTGTGGGCATTTGGTCCATGTGGAGCTGCTTCTTGTCCTTGAAGTTCCTCTCCTGCACGTTCCATTATTCACTGGAGGCTCCCTATTCTGCCTCCTGTGAGGGTCTCTGTAAACTGTACCCCTTGCTTAGAAGCTTAGGAGTTGGGATCCCAACACTCCCTTACCTCCATGATGCACTGCCTGATTGCAAATTAAATTCTGCTTAAAATCCTAGTGGTCTTCTTTGGCCAAGTTCTCCCTCATTGGCAAGTTCTTATTTGAATGGTAATGAATTAGGAGACTCTTCTTACTGGAGATATGATGGAGGAGAATCTCAGAGCCGCAAATGCTGTATAGAGCCCACAGGGATACACTCTGTGACTGAGCCTAGGCAGTTTCTTCCTTGTGATACAGCTGGCTCCCACCCTCACACTGGGAGAAGGAAGGCATGCATTCTGCCTAATCAAAGTTGAGAGGCTGCATCAGAGTTATCTGGTGCATAAGGCCACCAGAGCCCTAAAGTCACAGGAATTTGAGTGTGGTTAACCCCTAGGTCTGATGTTCCCCACCTTTGTCTCTTTGGTGACTCTGGGAGTCTCACTTGTATGTAGCTCAGGGCCCTCCCTCGAGATGCGTGTACACCTGAACTGCACTGGTTCACTTGCCCTCTTTGTTAGAGGGGCCAGAGCATCCCAACATCCAGTCTGATCTCTTCTTACTCTGCTTCCCCCCTGCTTGCATTCTTCATGACTCAGTGAGGTTTTCATCACAGCTTCATGAGATGGAGACATGTAGGTGTCTCCATGAAAGGATGTGCTGCCACTGGATGGGATGGCACACAAAGCCTGGGTGACGGTGTGCCAAATATGAGTCATCTTGGAAAACAGCTTGGTGGTCTCTCAGAAAATTAAATGGAGAATTACCATGCATTTCCACAATTCTACCTCTGCTGACAGCAGAGACTCAGAGAGATACTGACATCATAGCAGTTTCACTCATAAGACATAAGTGGCAAAGTAACCCAGGTACTCAGTGGCAGGTGGACAGATGAGCCATGATCAGCCTTAGAAAGTGAGGTAATCCTGTGTCTGTGGTTTGAATATGAAATGTAAGACACATGAATAGGCTTATACATTTGGATACTTACCACTGTTTTTAAAGGCTGTGAAACCTTCAGAAAGTAAGCTTTGCTCAGGGGAAAATCTTGAGGTTTGATAGCCTCGCTGTACTCCTTGGCTGCTTCCTAGCTGTGGATGCATTGTGACCAACTGCTCCACAATCCTGCTACCATGCCTTCCCTACCATAGTGGGCTATAATCTTTAACTTGCTTCTCAAATAACAGGAGCAACTTATACATCCTACTACAGGAATAACTTGGGTGTATGTCACACGCCACTCCGTGAGAAGAACCAGCCACATAAAGTATTATGTATTCTGCTCTTTCTCCTGTAAAACACAGACTTCTGGGATCTGGCATACAATGTCTTTGGGAAGGAAACAGGGCTACTCCAGTGTGCCGTGTCTATCCTGTTCTCTGCAAATGAGGAGTGTCTGCAGTCCTATATGGGAAGGATCTTGGCTCTTTCCTGCTGACCCTTACATACTTGGCTTATTTATCACCAGCTGTGGAAGAAGGAGCCCAGCATGCATGAATGTGGACACATTTCTCAGAGCTGCACTTCTCCCACAAGTCTCCTTAGTAACCAGCCCAGACCCTCAGCTCCTTGTACCAATTTTCTGAGCACCACTGGCTAAGGTCTGGCTTGAGCACAGTCCTGCTCAGGTGCCTCAGAGTATACAAAGAAGCCCTAGTTGGACCCTGCATTCTCAGCCATCTCTCTCAGAGGGTGAGGCTGGCCCTGGGGCCCTGTTCTCCCTTTTAGACAACACGGACTTCTGATACTCTGTGGTCTCCTTATTCTCCCATAGCCTCCCCAGCTGCTCCCTAAGAATGCCTGGCTGAGGTACAAACACACAACTTAGGTGGTGACCAATTAAGTAAGATGGAGTAGAGAGGACAGAATAGTATTCCAGAGTCCTTGGACAGTCCATGAGTGTCGTCCAGGAGAGCAGAGTTCTGTAACATTGGTGACTAATGCCAAGCAGCCACAACTGTTTCTGGGTGCTGGCACCATGGTCATCCCATGGCCATCTATGGGTCAGCCTATTGTGATGGTCACTGGTACGGCAGAGAAAAGTCTTCCTGGGCTAATGCCCAGCTAGAGATGCTTGTGCAGATAGCGTCTACCCCAAGGGCTCGGTTTTGCCCAGGTGGTCCTGACAGGTTCTGAAGGCTGTAAGTCCTGCTGTCATCCTCCTTGCTAAGGGAAGAAACAGAGGCTCTGAGGGTAAAGCTGAGCATTCCAGTCCTCACAGCAGTTGGTAGGAGGTTGGAGACACCAACATCACAAAAGTTCAAGGACTTAACAGAGCTGTGAAGATGACTTTGCGGGTTGATGGCTCTACTAGGGCCTTCTGTGGAAACAGTAGAACTGGCTGGTTCTTCCATCTCTCCTTCCCTTGCTCCTGTGGCTCTTGATCCCAGAGACCCTGATCCTGGGCTTGTGCTTAGATTTTCTGCATGAGCTCCAGGAGGGTGAGGTCTTATCTGATCACCCACTTGGAGACACCTGTCCTTGTACTGGACACCAAAGGCCCTTCATGTACCTTGAAGTGTCCTGTGATGGTCAGCACAGGTGTCCTTGTGCCTCATTCCACTGAATGTAATCCCTTGGCCCATCCCTTGGGATTCAAATCTTGGCAGCTCTGTGTAGATAAAACATTCTGTGTGATTTTCTGAGCTTTCCTATCACTATGGGACAGGGGTCCTAGTGTCTCTGACAATATCTCTCTGCCTCCACCTCACTTATAGCCTGTGTACCTCATGTAACTCCAGGAAGTTTGCAGGTATATGTGGCTGAAAAGATCATCACAGCAACTTCTGACACAACAGGTGCATGAATGTACCTATTTGCTTAGAAGGAAACTGTATCTCCGTCAGGTAAATTGGATGAAGGTCAGAAGAGTAGGGAAGAGCGGGACAGCCTTTCTTCAGTCATGGTGTTCTAAGGTGAGTAGGCAGGGTGTTGTGGTTCATGGTTATTGCATTGTCTTTCCATCTGTGCGTGTGTGCGTGCATGCGTGCGTGCGTGTGTGTGTTTGTGTGTGTGTGTGTGTGTGTGTGTGTGTGTGTATGTGTGTGTTCACCAGTAGTGGCTGTGACAAGTGTCCCCACAGCCTAGTTCAAAGAAAGAATACAGTAGCTTCTGGCCTGAGTAGTGAATTCCAGCTCTATGCTCTATGCATTGTTTATTTGGGTCAAAAGGAAGGATGGAGGCTCCAGAGCTTAGCTGAGGGGTAGCAAGGACTTGGCCATACTGGGGTAGACTACACCATTTGTACTTTATGCTTCCCACATAGGCTAAGCAATAGAATTACTATCTGAGCCAAGAATCCTGTAGCAGGTACACTAACACTATTTTCCCAAGGTAAGAAACCTAGAAAGGCTAGCTCTCCCTGAATTGTACCACTACAGATGATCAAAAGATTTAGCTAAGGAGGCTGCCATCTTACTGATAGCCCTGTGTTTGTAGATCTCTGTGGTGATCCTGAAATTCTTGAATTTGAGACACAGACCTCAAGAGGCAAAGTCAGAAAAAAATGACCAGCTAATCCCTGAAACAATAAATAAGCCATTGACCATAACTCTGGGCGATTGTCTGCATTAACCTGCACAACCTGGGTGTGTTTGCAGTAGTTTGCAAAAACACTTTATGACCCAGTTCAGCAATGACTCCTGTGGTGACAGGATATGGCCTGGACACCTATGGCCCTGTCTCCTGCTTAAAGGTGTCTCTTGGTTGTTAAAGCCCTGACTTTATGAAGACATAGGAGAGACAGAGCTCTCTAGCTCACAGAGAGGCATGGAGCAGGTGACAGATGTGGCATACTCTTCCAAGTCCTCTACCCTAACCTTAGATGATCTATGAAGACATAAAAGCACTTAAAAAATAACCTTAGTATATACATCTGCCAGAAAAAAAGAAAAACTCACTTTGATTTGACTTGGCCGTGTTCATTCTACAGGGGAGGGGGGGTAGTGTCTATGAATTGCTGTGTCTGTTCTGTGAATCATGAGCAGTGACCGGAGTCAGCTTGGACACTCCTGCTCTATGCCACCTTCGAGGGTTTAAGCAGAGCAGAGTCTCTCTGGAAGGAATCACTCAGCTAACTCAGCTGTGTGTCTTAGTCGGCTGTGTCTTCGTCTCTCTACCCCATCGATCAACACACAATTACTGTCACCATGGTATGTGTCGCCGGGCGTCAGGTTACATGTGCCAAGCAGCATAAAAAAATGGCTGTAATGTTGGCATAATTTTTCATTATCGTCTTCATTAACCACAGTGAGTGGGAGGAAGAGTTTACCCGCACCCTGCCATCTCCATGACAACGCTTCCATAGCCTGCCTGCCCAGTGTCCACCAGAGAGCAGGGCTGAATGTCCTCATTATTCTGCCTCTTGCTGGCCCTGCCCTGCCAAGGGGGAGACCGATGTACGGCCAGTGATTTATCCCTCCCTCCCACCCCCTCTTCTTCCTGACAGCCTGGCATGGTGTCAGGGCGTAAGGCACTGGTCTGATTTCACAGTTTAATTACTGCTAATCTGAGGGGGGCAAAGCTAATGAGCTGCCAGCAATTCCTCAGCAGTAGCAACACTCCCTGTTTTTGTCCCCATACACCCTTCTCTGCAGTACCTTCCTCCACATTGGGCCTGGTTTAAGGGAGCTGCTGGTGTTGATTTTTCAGCGTAACAGGATGACTAAGAAAATACAGAAACTTGAATATTATAAAATCATATCAGAGCACAATCCAGAAGCAAAGAGAACCTCATACACATCTGGGAACTTTGCCAACAAGCCCTATGATGATCACACAGTAAAGTTCCTGGTGGGCCTGATGTCCAGTCTGTGTCTCATCCATGGTCCTTCGAGGATGTGCATGAAGCTCTGCTCCTGACTCAGCCTCTCCATGCTTTCCCACCTACCCTACCTGCTCAGGGTTTCTTGATGTTTTCTCCATTCATCTGTGCCCTGTCATTTCTGCTGGCATCCTCTCTCCTTGGCTAACCTTTATGGCCTTGGTTTTACTACCAAATGCCCCCCCCATCCTCCAGATTACTTGGAGTTTATTGAGATGCACAGTATCATGAGAAGCCTTCTATGGTTTACCAGAGACTACACTTAGGTCCTGACCATGTGTCTAGTTTCTGTGCTTAGCATCCCACTGAATTCCATGGTTTAGGGTTCTCCTCTGACTCTATGATGGCCCTTCTGTGTCCAACACTGCTTTGCTTCCTTCTACCAGGCCCCACATCCTGCTGGTGAGCTTGACAAGATCAGCTTCCCTTCTATCTCAAAGGATAAGAAAATGTTCAAACCAAGGACAAATCTCATGAGGTGCCAGGAAGGTTGAGCTCTGATGCTACCAGGAATGGGGTGCATAGAGCTGAAGCCCAGCATTTCTGCTCTGCTGAATGGTGCAAAGCACACCTTATATGTCACTGATTAAATATCCAATAAATTACTCCAGGCGTGATGGGTGAGTGCCAACACCTTATGTTTACTCATTTATCAGCTTATCTGTTCCCAAGGTTAATTTATACCTCATCTCAGTCTACAAAGGATAGCTTAAAACACTCCATCTGACAGACTGGAAAAGCATATAAATGAAGAAAAACAAATAAGGTCCATGGGAAATATTGATAAGAATGAGAAAGAGAAAAGCCCCAGAGGAAGATGGCAGACATGTACTGGGCACTTAGAGGCTGCTGAGATAGAGCACTTCACATGAACTTGAGCTTCCAGGAGCCAAAGCAGAAAAGAGAATCAAGTCATCCATTGCTCATAGTACCTCTAGGAGAAAGACTATGGGTTTGATGTGATTCTGTGGACAGGTTGTTCATCATGGCCTGCTATGGTTGTAGGATCTTGTTGGTGGCTTCTTCAATACTAGTCAAATGGATAAGAACCTCAATACTGTGGAGGCCTCCATTACAATGAGTAACACAAAGAAACTTCCCCACTATGGATATTTTTCTGGGGAAGTTTTCTGCCTGCTGGGGTCTAACACAGACTACACAGCTCTGTTTTGGAGTCTTGTTCCCTGATAAGTTCTATGGTGACTCAGAAAACCAAGCAAGTTTTCAGTTCTGTCACATGGGACACGTGATTTAGACATGAAAATCTGGTACCTTTGGCTTATCTAGTGAATTTAGAGACATATTAGAGCCTTTCCTAGCCATAAACCAAGCTCATACTGACAAGATATAACTGGGGTCTTTGTGGGTTTCATGCAACAGTCACAGAAGGTATATGTCACCATAATGAGCTACTCATTAAGTACTCATAGCAGCCATACATGGGGAAAGCCACATTTTCAGTCAGATGTTCTCTGTTGACTGTCTTGGCAGATCCCTACTCTCTTCAAGTCCAGCTGAGGCCTTTCCAATTATCAGGCCTTCCTCATAGAAATAGACGCTGGGAATACAAGATGCCTTTGTCTTTCCATTTTCCTTCAGCAGCACCACGAGGCACAATTGCCCTCTCCTCTCAGGGACAGCCTTTTGAGCAAGGACATGAAGTATCTCCTAGCATAAGGGGTGGACAAAGGCATTAGTTCCCCACCTGCATCCAATTAGAAAGCCATGTCCAGACCTCACGCCCCTCTGTACACTCATCTGGGCTTCTGGTCCCTGTAGCTTTGCATCCTTAGGTTACTCTAGTGTCTCTGGCCTCAGAGAAAATGTCTTGTTGGTGGAGCATGTGTCTTGGACAGAACAACGTATCTGTGTGGTTACTTCAATAACTGAAGTTAACTGGTGAGTGAATCAATAGACTCATATTCTGAGTGTGAGACAGGTACTGATCTGACTTCCCATTTACATCTCACCTTATCTCAGAAACAATGTGAAAATAAAGCTATGATGTGATTTAGCAATCATTTATTTTTGCTGTGCTGGGGATTGAACCAGAGATGACATGAATCACACAGGGCAAGCGTCCTACCACTGAGCTACATTCCTAGTCCCACACATATTTCAAAGACAGGAGATAAAAATCCATAAGATCAATTAGTATAAATCAGAGCCCACAACAAATTGGTATACAAACTCCACAAAATCTTCCACACTTCCCACATACTGCACTCTAACCCCACGTACCACACACTACACGCTAACCACACGTACCGCACACTACACGCTAACCACACGTACCACACACTGCACTCTAACCACACGTACCACACACTGCACTCTAACCACACGTACCACACACTACACGCTAACCGCATGTACCACACACTGCACTCTAACCGCACGTACCACACACTACACTCTAACCGCACGTACCACACACTGCACTCTAACCACATGTACCACACACTACACTCTAACCACACGTACCACACACTGCACTCTAACCGCACGTACCACACACTACACTCTAACCACACGTACCACACACTACACTCTAACCGCACGTACCACACACTGCACTCTAACCACACATACCACACACTGCACTCTAACCATACGTACCACACACTGCACTCTAACCACACGTACCACACACTGCACTCTAACCCCTATTAAAGGCACAGGGAACATAGTACCAGGAGTCACAACAATCAATTAAATGGGAAAAATGTAATTCTTTTGAAAATCAGTTATTCCTACTATATATATTTGAACATTCTGGGTCATCCTGGAGATGTGTTGGAACAGAATACACAGAATAGGAAAGGAAAATGAATGCAAGGTATCACTGGCTTTGTTTCAAGTCACAGGTGTCTGTGAAGCTCTGGCAAGCTGGTGTGGCCTAGAAATGCATGACCTCCTACTTGGGCAATACAGGTCAGGGAGGGCTCAGAGGGAAACTGGAACCACCATTGCTTAACCTGATGCCATTAGAACCTGTCCAGTGTTTGAGACAGGACTAAGACCCTTACACAACACAGTGTGAACTGAATCATGGCCTAGGTGGGGAGGGCCAAGGCTTGGACAGAACACCATGGTTGTAGAGTTGCGAAAGGAGATTGCCTTGGATGCCCCTCAAGACTTGATGTGATTTGGAGTCTCAGCTAGGTATGACCGACAGCATCTGCCAACATAGTCTGAGGTGTGGAGACTTCCATGAAGAAGTGGGAGGACAAGTTGGAGTTCTTGGAAAAGGTTGAGAGAATGGTCTTTTTCCTGCATGTTTATAGAGCCCTGAGGTGTTCTGTAACCGTGAAGGCAAGCTAGGGGTGACTGAAGCTTTCTTCTACTTTAGCTGCTACCAGCCATGCCTGATAGTCCTGGATCCTAGAGAGACACATCATGGAAACGTGAGGCTCCTAAGAGGGCTCAAATCAGTTGCTTATGTCACAGGACACATCCTTTGCAGCATTTGGGGGCTGGGACCATCTAGCTAGCTCCCCTACCTTTCAGTCCCCACTGTCACAAGACAATGATTCTGCAGAGGGAGAGCTGGAGACAGAGGTAGAACTCTTACTCCCAGCGTAACTGACTGAGGCTGCTGGCTCATGAGCTGGGCCATGGTATAGGCTTTCTCCATTCTTCACTCTGATGTAATAGGGACAGGGAGGGCATAGACCATAAGATGGGATACTCAGGGAGGGACTTGGATGCATCCTTTTATGTTGGCCTCCATTTATAGGACAGGTTGTGCTCTGGACCCAAGGGTTTTTTGTAACCTTGTATGTTGTTAGCTGTGGGGGTCTTCTAAGGCATCTCCTCAGAAGGACAATGATGGGCCAAGGGCAGTGGCACTGTTGTCTCACTGGCTGCCTCCAGAGTGAAGAGTGAGTTAGGGTTCTTGTCAACAAAGAGGCCATTGGCAGCCATCCAACAAGCTCCCTGGGATGCGATCCCTTAGCCAATCATCTCTGCTCTCCGATGAACCCTGAACTGCTAACACACAATGGAGCAGTTGTCCTTTATGTCCAGTATGAAGAAATAAGATAAAAGAAAAGCCATGGGCCCAGGAAGGCTCAAAAACACCATACATAGACATGGGGTAAAGGAGATATAAATTCTGAGTTCATAGACCTGCCCTGAGTTCCACGGATATGGGGACTTCCCAACCCTGGGCTGAGGTTCCCTGGATGCCAGATTGGCTGGGTTAAGCTACTTTCACCTCTCTTGCATTGGAGAGAGTGGATGTGGGTAGACACTGTTTCTGTCCATGTTGCTTGCCTGAAGGCTGCAAGGCTAGATCTATGCTTGTTCCCAGAGAAAGTCCTGGTAGAAATCAAAGGCACAGCTTCCTTCTCATTTCCTGAGCCCTGAGAACCCCAGGCTGGCTCAGTCCATATGCTGTTTTCCTCAGCAATGGGCTCAATGCTGTATGCTGCATTTTCTTTGAGTGGTATTGTCATTCCAACAACCAACCAAATTTCCTTAATCAGTAGCTAATTCTAATTTCATGCTTACTAAGCATAGAAGTCAGCTAGGACAAGTGACATTTGGACTAGATCAACACTTTAAACAAGAATAAGATGAAACTCAAGCTCAAAAGCATAGAAATGCCTTGCTGGCCAGAGGGCTGCTTTCTTCCCATCTTCCTTCTCTCTACCCTACACATATTCAAGGGCTAGGCACTGAGGATTAGTCCATCACTAGAGACTCATTCCTTTGAGTACTCCTCTGCCACTCCATGATCCCTGACATGTTCAACACATGATTGATGCCCATGTTGTAAGCTATGTCGGGATGACCTTTTGATGCCCATTTGAACAGGGTGCTTGTAAAAGCCCTGCACAAATAGTCCATAAATAGGATGAGTGGGTAGCAGATCCCCAATCCTGGAGAACCTGGACCCTGTGAGCACCTGGTAAGAGCTCCTTTCCTGGTGTACAGGTGGTGGGAAGCACCTCTGAGCATCCATTTCCACTGGAATTGAGGAACTGTCATGGGAGATGAAATAAGTGTGTGGTGGAATGCCTATGATACCTACTTGAGTGCAGGGAGCAGTTATCCTTCTGGGGTCTACCCCATGACAACAGGACATAGGGCCACAGAGCTTCCATCCCAAATACCAGCCCTTAGCTCAACCTCATTCTCTTTCTCTCAGCTTTGCACTGGACACCTATCCAGACCTGCGCTCCTTCCTTGAGTGTTTATCATGTGGGAGATGGGTAGGGCGGGATCCAATGAGAAGAACCCAACATGCTCCATGACGACTGCATTTTCTTTTCCTATTTCTGTAATAAAATACCATGACCAAATCAACTTATGAAATAAATCATTTAATTGGGCTTACAGTTTCAGAGAGTTAGAGTACATGAGGGTGGATCAAAGGCAGGATGACAGGAACAGCTGGGAGCTCACATCTCCAACCCCAACCAGGAGGTGGAGACTATACTGGAGATAATGAGTCTTTGGAAACCTCAAAGCCTACCTTCAGGGGCACACCCCCTCCAGCAAGGCTACACCTCTTAATCTTTCCCAAACAGTCCCCCTAATAGGGACCAAGTATCCAAACACATGAGCCTTTGAGATGGTCATCTAAGCCATCATAAGTCCAGAGGATAGACAGTAGCAGGTTGGCGAGGAGGGAGGCACATCAGGGATCATAGGGACAGGTTTCAAAGGTGTGGATAATAGCCCTTGCTTCCACCTGGGACAAAGTAGGGGCAACATTGAACTGGTAGAAGAAGCAATAGATGCCAGGGCATGGATGTCGTTTTTTTTCAGACCTATGAGGAGAAGCCATTCAAATAAACATAGTGATCATTCCAAACAGCTATGCCACTGAGTAAAAACAAGAGGACATGGGGTTGCTTTGAGAGAGATATGGACCCCCAGGGCAAGGTACCACAGAAAGCTCATCCAGCAGAGGCCTTTGTGTCTGAGGGAGAGGATGTGTGGGTTCCCCCTGTGGAGATGCAATCAGGGCTAGCCAGGCAGGAACCCCCAAGTGCTCACCCCAATCCATTCCCCTCTCTCTCTGCACCTCACTCATGCTGGCTCGGGCACTTTCCCACAGCTTTCTCCAGCAGAAAATTTAAATCACAGAAAACAACTCTATTTGGCTAGAAGGTGTTTTTGTTTGAAATCTATTTCCATTTATGAACCAGCAGTTATAGAGAAGCAGGTGTCTTGAAAACATGGGAGAATTATTTTAACAGACACTTAGAATTCCTGCAAAGAAAATCTAGACTGCTGGATTGAGTACCAATCTCTCTCTCTCTCTCTCTCTCTCTCTCTCTCTCTCTCTCTCTCTCTCTCTCTCTGTCTGTCTCTCTCTCTCTCTCTCTGTCTGTCTGTCTGTCTGTCTCTCTCTCTCTCTCTCTCTCTCTCTCTCTCTCTCTCTGTGTGTGTGTGTGTGTGTGAGCTCATACATATGTGCACATATGGAAGGCAGGAGCTAACACTAAGTATCTTTTCCAATAGCTCCCCACCTTATGCTTTTGAGACAAAAATCTCTCACTGAACCCAGAGGTTGTCAATTTAGCTAAATTGCCTGCCAGCAAACTTCAGGGATCCTCCTGTTTCCACTTCCCAAGCACTGGAGTAGAAGGCATGTACATCACACCCAGCTTTTACATGAGTACTGAAGATTGGTCCTCACGCTTGTATGGCAAATATTTCACCAACAGAGTCATCCCCCCAGTCTCACTGGAACCAGAGCTTTACAATGCTTGCACATGGTACCAAGTGTGGAGCAAGGACAACAGCCTCCTAATGCGGTTCAGGAGGGACTGCTGTCTTCTCCCCTCTTCCTAGGCATCTCTCCCCTGTGGCTGGCTGCCAGCTCTAGGTACAATCCACCATGAAGATCCCTTTATCCGAGTCTTCTGCCACCTCCCCTCCTGGCTCTCACTCTGACTTTCCCCTTGGAAGCCTGTCCTGCTCTCTAGCTCTCTAGGCAGGAAGCCTGTACCCTTGTGGCCTGGTAGTAAGAACAAGTCTTAGAGGTGTTATACCAATGGAGATGAAAGTGACTGTCTCCATGTCCCATTTAGTTCCTTTCTCTGCATTCCTTTGTAACCCACGACCCCAACACGGAAGCAGTTCTGACACACATTGCCAGGAGAGTGAAGTACAGACCTGGTTCGGTTCAGTGAACATGGTTATGTGGGATCAACAGACACTTCCAGAATTTATATAAGTCTGACTCTGAAGAAATGCAACTGGGACTCAGGTGCCTGCATAGGCTAATGCTCAGCTCAGTCCCTGTGAGGAAGTCAGCACTATAAAAGTTGTACTGTGTGACTTGGTGGGTTGGCTCTGCAATAGGAGTGTCAAGGTGACTGACCTTAATAGCACTCCAAAGCACCAAGACGCAGAGAGAATGGGGACTCCGGGGTAGTATAGTGCGATCCGTTTCCCCTACCCCCTGCTCTCAGCAGTGCACAGCCATATGCAGAAACATTTAACATCGACTAAGTAAACATTAAACTGCCTGTATGTCAAATGCAGTTCTAGGAGCTTCTACCTGGAACAGCAGGATCTGTGGCACTGTTTGTGGGCTTCATGTTTGTGGGTGACTCTGCGCATGCCAGGATGGTGTCTGTTTAACTGGATCCTTCTCTTCTGAGTTCTTGAGCATGGAGTTTTGTTTTTTTTTTTCTGGTCTAGTTAGCATCAGTACCCTAGACTGTTAGATTCGTCTTTAATAATATGGAGGGAATGGAAAAACACAAATTAGCCATTCCAAAGGTGCAAAATAAGATTCAGTAGCAGTGTGGGAACAGACTGCTGAGCCGAGTGTTCCAGAGGCCCTTGCACTGGGAACAGAAAATACAGAACCTGGTCTCCAATGCAGCAGTGTGTAGGTGGGACCCCCTCCACCAGGGGTGACTACAGTCTGTGTTCCCAGGGATGGTTCTTTACTGAGCGGGGTTTACATATCCAGAGGCAAGCTGGTTCCAGGCAGGTTTGGTCCCTGTGTTCTCTGCTCTCCTGTGGTTGGCCACAGGATGATGCAGTGAGGCCCTAGCTAGGGGCTAGTGACAGGTTCTTGTCTGTGGAACCATGCACAGTATGAACTTCTACCATGTTTAGATGATAAAGAATATTGTTTCTTGTTATGGCAGCAGGAAGCTTTCTTTCAAAGAGACTCCCCAGTTCTCCCATCTCCTCTCTTTAGCCCACAGATGACAACTTCATGAGCAGAAATGCTGTTCCTGCATCTCAGAGCAGAATCAAATCTAAACAGGAGTCTCAGAGGAGCTCACTGTATCTGCATACCTAAGTTCTAGCCTGGAGATGCTGCACACTACAGTCCTTCCCTGTATGGCTCCCAGTAATGCCTGTGTATGCAAGTTGGTTAGCTATGGAAAAGTGTGACCTTCTTCAGACACAGTGGCCCTCAGGTGCTACAAATGTGACAGAACCCTGAGGCCACCTTTCTAGTTCTCATCCTCAACTCCACACAGTCCCCAGTAACTTCTAATGTCATTTGGGAAGGGGCTGAGTCTCTGGGTAGAGCACCATCACCTGTATTAGCAGATGTGTGCTCAGAAATGCTGACTGCCTAGCTGGGAGTTCAGACATTCTACGTGGCATTACTTTTGAGTAATTTCTACTTCTCATAAGACTAGAGTAGAATGGACCACTTTTAGGGACCTGTAGATTCCCATGGTGACTGCTCCTGGCTGCTCCTCACCTACACAGAGCATGGAAACGCTCTGAACTCTCATCATACTAGACTAGCTGCTCCATCTTATTCCCATAAGACCTACAATGTGGAGGATGTGGGCATTTAATGAGAGCCTCTCTATGCCTCAGAGATACTTCTGGTTCTCTGCACTCAAAACAGGTCCACCCTTCAGGCTGGACCACTCAGTGCCACAAGTAGGATCTGGACCTTCATCTGACCCACAGGCCTCCACATCCCCTTTGACCAGTTGATGACCAACAATTCACCATTGCCATTATTCAGTGTGAGCAGAATGTTTGAAGGTTGGACTTTGCTTCAGCTTTTCTCCCGTATAGCCCTGAGAGCTCTAAGCCTCCTTACAAGCAGCAAGATATGCACTGTGCCCAGGCAGCTTCAGGGTCAAGCCTTCTCTGCGCATCATCCCACCATGCCCAGCATCCTACTCCTCACAGAGGAGCCCCTCAGCTTAGCTGCCAGCCCTCTGAAGATGTCTTTGTACCTCTGTTGCCTTTCAGCTGAGCACCCTCAGACCTGAGGCCTCTCCTATGGCACCTCACTGTAGCACCTTCTTCAAGGCAGCCTCTTCCCACTGTAAGTCCTCTTACTGCCTTTACAACAATCCTACAGATAAACTTCTCATTCCTACATCTAAATTTGCTTTTTTATTGGATGGACCATACAAGTGTTAGTTTGACTATTATATAATCAAAGCAGACTAGCAACTGAGTTATTGTCGTCATGCATCAAAGTTATCGAGTTCAAGTCTCTCTAAGTGACATCCTTTCAGAATAGTTCATATGTTTTCCCTGATCTTAGAAGACAGCAGAGCAGTGGGATCAAGCACGGCCATGTTACTAAGTGGCAACAGATGAGGCAGATTCGTTCTAACCTAAGAGGTTTCTGCTCTTTTTAAAGTGCTAGAGTCCTCATCCTCTGGTCAAGGCACAGGCGTGGACCTCTGAGATAGGTGGGAGCTGGGGCAAAAGACACATTACTGGATCCAGTGGCTTCTGCATCTCCCTCCTTGGTGTCCCTGCCCTTGTTTAAATCTCTGGTTTTGTTGCTTTTGTCAAGTCCTCTGGCTCAATAGCACCAGCATCCCCAGCAACTTCTGCCTCTACTGACACCACACCTCTCCTGCCTCATGGCTGGCTCCATAGCACTGTTATTGCTGCTGGCTATGAAAATTAATACTGCTTTCTAAGTAGGGGTGGGCCCTAAAACCCACAGCTGGGGCCATGAAGCTGACAGTGAGCACAGAAAGGCTTGGGGATCTTTCTTGAGTGAGTCACCTTTCCATGGGTTGTCATTAATGGTGGTGGGTTTTTGTGTTTGGAAAAACATACTGTTCTGTGTGACACTCATTTTTCTGCTGTTCTGTCCAGAGCACAGGCTGAGGCTGGCCTTCTCTGCAACTCAGGTGGCTTTGCTCTGCTTATGTAGCCATACTCCACAAAGGACACAAGTATTCTCCAGTGAGCAGAAACTGAGGGAGAGTTCCAGTGTGAGCCGTGTGCCCAACAATTACTGGTTCTTGCAAGAACCAGACACAAGATATAAGCCCCTGGGCAAGACTGTAATCAAACTGAGTGATCTGTATGCTGAGGCAAGGATTGAAGGTTGGGCATAAGCTACATTGGAGGGCCAGATCTAGGAGGCATTTACAGGGGTGAGTTTTTAGCATAATTTTAACAGAGCTGGGAAGAAACCAAGAGGAGGACTACAGTCCCCACAACCACGAGCAGGGTCCAAGATGTCCAAAGGACCACTCAGGTGGAAGAGCTGCTCAGGGTTGGGGTTGGATGGGAAGGAAAGATGTGGGTTCCATTTTCCATAGACTAAACAGACATAGCAGAACTGATCTTACATAAAGGAATATCCATCTCCGTGTAACACTCCAGCTGTTCTCCTGTGTCCCTGAAAGAGAGCCACTAGCACATGGAGAGAGCATTTAGTAGAAGACCACTCAGAGATGACGTCCTAGCTCACCTACCCCCTTCAGTACAAAGATGCCAAGCTCAGAGAGAAATCAGAGGGCGTGAGATAGTGTATTTACTTCTCAATTGAGAAGAGGTAGGTGCTTGCATGACTGCGTGGCCCAACAACATGGTGACAGTGTAGGGCTGTGCAGCTCTCTCTGGTGTGTCACTGTGAAATGCTGTAATGGATGCTTTCCATGAGATAGGTGCACATGGCCTGAGGACATCAGTCCATCAAAACCAACAAGGGCCCCTCCCACGAACACTAGAGAATGATTACTGCATACTGGCTTGGCTTAAGAGGAATTGACGGCCACAACTCTGAACATCGTGTTGTGTTTGCTTAATCTAGTGTAAAACAATCTTATTATTAATACTCCACTGACTCAAAGCTTCAGCACCCATTGAGCACACACTAAAATGACAGACACACCTATAAAATGCTCTGCAAAGAATATCAGGGTTCAAACCAACTTTCTAGGAAGCAGAGCTAAAACATAGACATGCTCTGAGGATGGCTATGCACACATGTTGATGTTGTAGGACAGCTTTTTGTACTTATCTGTCCATGATGTGGGAAGATCATGGACAGTAGCATGTCTGTGGTTTGAGATGTTTGTGCACACTAGCATGTCTATGATGTAGAATGGCTGTGTGCACTAGCATGTCTATGGTGTGGGATGTCTGTGCACACTAGTATGTCTATGGTGTAGAATGGCTGTGGTGTACACTAGCATGTCTATGGTGTGGGAAGATTGTGGACACTAGTCTGTCTGTTGTGTAGGATGTCTGTGCACATTCGTATGTCTGTGCTGTGGAATGACTGTGCACACTAGTATGTCTGTGGTATGGGATGGCTGGGCACACTAGCATGTCTGTAGTGTACAATGGCTATGCACACTAGCATGTCGTCTGTAGTATGGGGTAGTTGTGCCCACTAGCACATCTGTGGTGTGGGATGGTTGTACACACTAGCATGTCTGTGGTATGGAATGGCTGTGCACACTAGCATGCTTGTGGTATGGGAGGGCTTTTGTGCTTCAGTAACCTGGTATGGGAAATTGATGCATGTACCTCTCTGTGGTCTAGACTCTGGTCCTCTTCCTTGTAACTCTGAGATGGTAGTGCTTTCTCAATAGATTTGAGATGGAAAAGAACACTGATGCCTTGGCAGAGCTTCCTCTCAAAGCTACCTGTATCTTGTTCTTGCTCTAGGTCCTCTGGTGTGGGCATTTCTCTGTGGGTTCAGGTGGAAAAGTAGACCCAAGAGGATTTTTTTTCCCAGAACTACGCTGGAAGGTGCAGCATTTCCTCTGTTCAGTAGAGCCAGGGAGTAGAAATTCGGCAACTTCTGGACATGCTGCCTAAATATTTGCCAGTTTTGCCTCTGGATGGAGACCTATATTCCAAGCAGAGGGGGAAGTGAACAGGTTATGTGTTGTGATGCATATTCATATTTTTGGTCTTGAAATCTACCTTTTGGGTGGGGTTCAGGACTACTCGGCACCACAGGAAGGACTTGCTACACTTTCTATGGCATTAGCCACTGAGTAAGCGCATTAGCCTATCAGCTCTGAACACATACAGAGACATGCTGACAGAGTCCAAAGGTTCTGAGAAAGTACGAGGAGGCCCGGTGGTAGTGCTGGGTAAATATTGAGCAGGTTCTTTTGCAGCTTTGCAGTTCACTCCCTGGCCATCCTAAGTGCCAGCAGGTGAATCTGGCATGATGAGTGGGAACCATGGCCACCACACTCGCTCCATGGAGGGGATTAAGCCTGTAGTACTGGATAAACTAAACAAAAGCTGTTTGACTGGGGAATCTTCTCTATGGTATCAAGGACAGTTTCAGGTTGGTACCACACATTTAGTTCCCTATTTTCATCACTCTAAAGTTCATCCTGCAAAAGCTTGAAAAGTGGGCACAGCTGAGCTACCCTGCTATGGCCAGACAGACAGTCCCTGGGGTGTGAGCGGTCAGAGGAAACCTACCTTCAGGGCAGGTCTTCCCCAGAGCTGTGCAAAGAGAAGAAAGAAACATGAAGTGTGGGTGGCTCTAAGTTCAAAGTGATGATTGCATAAGTGATAGATTGGGGGTAACTCAGACTCAATCAGACTTATTGGGGACTGTTTCACAGAGAAAACCCATGTTAAAGGCCAAATTAGATCTGGCTAGGGAGCACAACTAAGCTGAAGGAACTGGTAGAAGATGCTCAGTCCTGTCTATACCCACATTCTTATTTATAACAGCAACTGCAATTGTGACTTCTATTCATGTTTGAATAAATGATGCTATACATGTATCATATATCACCATAGTATAACACCAGGAGGTTTTGATCAACCATTTAAGAAGTGCTAATAGCTGCACAATGGGTCAAGTAGAAGTCAAACGGCTGAGTGAGTGCTTGGAGAACCTTCCTCAGCCTGCCTGAAAATGGATCTGTGTTCCAAGTGCCATTTCCATATGAACCTTCACTGTAGCAACCAGGGCATGGATAGGTCCTGCAGCTCCACAGCTCATAGCTATCTATGCCCATAGCTGTAGACTATTTTTAATGAGGCATCAGATCTCTCTACCTGCTCAATGAAAAGGGTGATATGTCATGGAGCCAAGTCACTTCCTGGCATCAGCAAGGAGGCTGAGGAGTGTGGGAGCCCATAAGTGTGTGGTGGGTGCCCAGGACACTTCATTCTAGCAGGGTCCAGTAAAATCCCCTTTCTGGAACCACACCACCCAAGGCATCATTCTTGTCCTGTACAAACTAATAGTCTGCAGGTGTGAGGTGAGCACGTTCCCCCTGACTCCCACACAGGCAGGTATGGCTTGCTTACTAGAAAGTAGGCAGAAGGCACAGGGAGAGATGGGTTCATCACCCCTGGGCTGAGTATAGAGAACTGGTTCATAATGGAGCCCTTTTCAGGTAGCCAAAAGTTAAGAATGTAGCTTGTTAGGAAGGGCTGTGCGGCATCTAGAGCTGGTGTCTTCCTTCTAGTCTACCATGTGACTCTCATGTTATGTTGATACATAAATAGGCCTTTTACATTCATGCAGGTTGGTATGGATCTTAGGATGAGAGCAAGGTTGGGGAAGCACAGGAGACAGCCTCTTTGGGCAGTCCCATGGGCCATATTCCCAGGGAAGCCAGCTTTTAAATGCAAACCACAGGTTCCTTAAATGTTCTCTTGCAGAAACATCACCAGCTAGGGATGTGGTAAAGGCCTGCATGGCGTGCTCCGAGTCACAGAAGCATGCTGGGAAGCACCATTAACACAGTAAGACATCGGTCATGGTCTGTGCCTCTTGGCTTTTATATTTGCTAACTTGTCTCACTGATTGAATGTTGGTCCCATGTTATGTAAATAGCATGTTGCTGAAAAAACTAACCAACTTAGAAAGTTTAAGAATAAGGGTGAATTACTGAACAGGTTGCAGCTTAGTTGGGCTTTGTTTGGTTTTGTTTTCCATTTATGGGGTCAAGAGGGTAAATTATCAGGGCAGTGCTCAATAGAGAGAACTGACTCTGAGCAACTTGCCAACATGGTGAGTGGGTCATCCACAGCTGAGGGCACAGAGCAGTATCTGTGGGGCAGGATGTGGGTCCTGGAGAGAAGAGATGCCATAAATGGTCATGCATGCCTCACATGCTACAACAGAGGAGCACCTCTGTTGTGGATAGCCCTGGTCTTGTATTTTGATGCTAATTCTCCTCTCCTGGAAAGCACTGCAGACGAGAAGCAAATCACATATACAGGGGCCTTGTGAACCTTCTCCCCACCTTAACTTTTCAAATAAAGGCTAAGGCCAATGATTGAGCAGCAGGAGGGAAGGTAGAGCTGAAAAGTTTGGGGGATAAAGGGAGAGAGGAGACTGGGGGGGGTGGGAGATAGGAGAGGACGATGACAGAGGAGAATGAGGTGGAAGGAAGATGGAGCTGAAGCATGTGGCTTGGAGAAATCACAAGTCATATGGGATCTAATTGGCGGGAATAGAGTAGTGTAGTGGTAGATCTGACCAATCTAGGTGAGTAGCATGTATACGAATTAATTGAGTTGTGAATTGATTGATTTGGTAAATTGGGTTAAAAATTTACTGCAACACACCTCATTATCAGATAGTCATCTCAGAGGAGAGAGAAGACAGCATTTGAAACGCCAGAGTACACCTAGAACCCTCTTCCAGTGGAGGTTTTATTGGTTTTGATCCATGGTGGCTGCTCAACACAGGGCAGACCATAGTTAGTGCTGGCCATGTGGGCCTCATCATGGCCCTTAGGTGTGTGTACCCTCAGACACTGTCCGCCTTGGTACCCCCTGCCACAGGAACACAGAGCCACCACAGGTTCTTCACTGCTGTCCTGGGGATCAGCTGCTTCTAAGGATATATGAGCAGGATCTTCCCCAGTGTGCCAATCACCCACACCCTAGAGCTTCTCCCAAGAAGGCTGCAGAGGATAGAGGACAAGGTAGCTCTGCCTGCAGGGCACAGGCTTGAGACCCTGATGGGACAGGTAGACTTGGCTTCTTGAGAGCAGCCTTTGAAAATCTGATAGCTGTGAAGACAGTCAGCTCTAATGGGTGCTATGACAGGGAGCCATTCCCTGTCAGTTGCCTAGACCTCCAGGGGGCAAGGCAGGATGTGAGAACACTAAGGGTGAGAGCCTCTTCCCCTGACTCAAGCTCCGAAGAGCCTGACCTGCTCTCTCCCTGTTTCCCACACCATGCTTTTCCCAGAAGCACAGCAAAGGTATCAAAGGAGGGGCTATGACCAAGGAGACCTGAGATTCCACCACCCACATTATCACATAGAGCCATCACATGTTCTATCCAGAGAGAGATCCAAATTTAAAGCTTAAATTACAGTTTAACTGAATGTAAATCTCTTCCATGCCACTGTAGAGTAGAAAACTGCCATCTACATGTGGAATCTGCAGGGACAGGCAAGGCCACGTCTATCTTATCCTGAGGGTTTAAGCTACTATGATAGGGTAACATCTGTATATGTAAACTTATAATATCATTTGCAGATTATACAGTTTGTTTTTTAGATCCAGCCTGGCTGGGCATTACAGTGCTAGGACAAACTCCACTAGCATGAGTTCAGCACAGAGCTGAACCAAAACTTGGCTTCATGGAAACCAAGTTTTTTCTCTGTTGGTTTTATTCAGAAATAGGATAGAACGTAAGTCTCACTGGGGTGCAACCTCAGCTACAGATGTTTGAGAATATATTCCCAGACAAGGGCAGGTGTCCACGAGGAGGTAACACAACCCTGATTCAAGGGTCCTAAGTAGGTGGTAGAGACCACAAAGCCTTGGAATCGAAGGGCTTTCGATTGTAAGTCAGTCTACTGTACAGGAATGCATAGTTGTAATCGGATTCCAGTGAAAATCCTGGCAATGTGGCATGGTGTGTGCATAAGCAGTGATATATGTTGTATGTGTGTGTGTAGTTGTATGGTGTGTGCACAGTGATAAGTGTGTGAGAGTCTGTGGTATGATGTGATATGCTGTGTCTGTAAAGTGATGTGTACACATGTATAGCTGTGTGAAGTGGTATGTGTGTAATGTATGTTTGCATGTGTTGTGTATGATGTGTGTTTAAGTAATGCCATCCACGAGGTATGAATGCACAGGCATGTATGCTGAATGTGTGTACTGATGTATGTACATGGTAGTGAGTGATACATGTTAGATATGCGTGGTGTAATCCATGTGGCTGTGTACAGTGTGTGGGTAGTGAAGCATGCAAGTCTACTTTTGTGGTTGTGTGTAGCAATCTGTATGGTGTAGGAATATGCACATGTATGTACAGTAATGTATGTATGCTGCCATATCTACAAGTGTGGGTGTGTGACTCTAGTCAAGTTGGTTCACAAGATCATTTGGACTGAGGCCCTGAAAGAATTGTTGTTCTGGAACATTCAAGTTTGGGACAGTTGGATAAAAGGATGACTGCTCCAAGTTGAAGCACAGTGAGCAGCACATAGCTGGTGCTGTGGATACAGGACAAACATTCTAGCCAGCCAGATGAACAACTAGTCCAGGAATGGAGCCTGCAGTGTCCAGGATTTAGGATTTAGTGTGAGAAAAGTAGCATGCCAAAACAGAATAAATCACCTAATAAATGCAACTGGGAAATGAGGCATCATCTCAAAAGACAGATAGTAAAAGCTTAAAAGTTTGAGAACACTTATTTTCTCCATAACTGCACATATGAATTGGCATGGTCCATCCAGAAGGTAATTTGGCAATAAAAATGCACATATTCTATGAGTAAAAAAACCCATTTCTAATTTACAAAAATTATGGCATAAATGCATATATGTGCATAAGAATAACTGTAGTGTTATGTGTAAGGAAGCAAGCAAACAAGTAGAAAACAATTTCTCATAGGGGCTTGAAGCACCCCAGGCAAGGACAAAGGGCAGCATGTCTATACATGGAGAGTCACGTCCTGTTGTCAGCTATTGTGTGCTTTTAGCAAATCGTGGTTGGTACAAATGGGACAAAATGGAATGGAACACTGTAACTGGAAGCCACACGTCCACTTTGTGAGGTACACACAGAGAGAACACCAAGACCCTAGATATGTCAGTGTGTAATCATGGGCTGTTTTGAGCCTGGGGCTTAGCTATGTGAGGCCCTCAGCAGCTCATATGACAGTCAGTGTGGATGTTTCTCTTCCAGTTTGTGCTTTTCTGTCTTTGTAATGAAGTAAAGGTTTATAGAAGGCAGGGACTGGCCCAGCCAGGACAGTGGGTAGCCACAAGAGTACAGTGACTGTGGCCTTGGGTGATGATCATGTACCCTGTAAGCTGGCTCAGGTGATAGCTTCCTCATGGCACAAGCAGTTGCTTCCTCCTCCACTGGCTCCACTCAGGATGACAAGATGAAGAACAGAGAGTCCAAGGATTTCTCTATTTGTCTTTTATCCTTTTATAATCTACGTAGGGGGTTTCTTCTAGCCCAGTATCAACATGATGACAGAAAGATCTTAAAATGGAGCCTGGTTCCTCAGCAGCTTTCATCCTCCAGCCCAGACCCAGGACTCTTCTGGCATTTATTAGGGTTGCCTTCTCTTAAGTCACCTTTGGAAAGTTCTCATGGAATAAGGAATAAAATATGATCTTCTATCAGCTACTTCATACTGCGAGATCTCTGCCTGGACTTAGCTTCTATCAAGGGGACTGAAAGCTTTGCAGTGATGATATTTTGCAAGCACTTGGCCACTTATTATTCATGGGTATTGTATTTTAAAGCATAGGTGGTAATTTAAAGTGAATGATCCATGAACACTCTGCTTTAACATCAAAGCTTGGCTGGGATGGATCAATCTGTGTCACGCTCTCCTGGCTGCAGATACTTTGCCTAAATTCCATCTCTTTTCTGAAAGTGGAGGCCAAGGCCCTCGTTATGGGTTTAATCAACAGTGATGAGTTTAAATAAACGAGATAAAATTTCTATGTATAATATAGGGCTCTTCCTCAAGCATCATGGAGCACTTCTGAGCCACTGCATGGATTGTGGAGACTGATACCCTATGTGAGCATTGTTCCAGGGAGGCTACAGACTGCACTGTGTTCAGCTGGCATACCAGCTGCAAGCCTTTACCATCACATCTGTCCAGCAAATGCTTTTATGAAAAGAATGTTACAGGTTTATAAATGCTGAAGGTTTGGGAGGCCCGTGAGCTCAATCCTTTTAGCTCCCGTGCCTGCAGACATCTATCCCAAGGTCAGGGTAGCCATCCTGCATGTAGGTCTCCACATCTCTGACCTCAGTCATGTTGCCACTGTGGTCCTCTGACCCTAGAAGCTCAGTAACTAACCACTGTCCAGATTAGGAACAGAACCATAGAGATATGGATAGGTACCCCATCTTCCTCCAGGATGAGATCCTGGACTTGGATCATTTACCTGTTTGCCTACAGGTGCCAGGTGCTGAGCACAGCACTACCACAGAGCAGGTTCTTCCAGTGACACTCACAAGAGATGCTCACCATGTTAAGGTTGGGCATGGCCGCTCTTCACATTCCTCAACATCTTGTGCATTTAGGTACTTGAAATTCTGTGTTCAGTACTGTCAAGCCTGAAAGATCCCTTATCCCTTCTGGGCTTGCTCAGAGATCACTCAAACTGATCTATATTCATCAAGAAACATGGCTACAAATGATGACATTTTGAGCAATTGATAACAGAAAATTTTCACTTTTAAGGAGATTCCCAGTCTGGGGTAATTTTCAGAGGAATGCACTAATGGCAGATGCCATAACCTCTGCGATATCCAGCAGATATCTGCGATAGCAGCCTGAGAAGACCCAGATGGAGGCAGTACCTGCCTGGTCCTTGGTGAGCACTCTCCATGTCTGTTGCACTGTACTTAGGAGAAAGCATGGCACACAAGCAGCCTCATGGAACAGGAAGGTCCTGTCCTCAGTCTGTTCTGAGCAGTTCCAATCTTGAGTGTGGGTGTCTCAGAGAATACTGGTATGTGCTATCTATGTCCAGAAACACAAGAGCCCATGAGTATCTTCAGGATAGCACTCACATCATTGTTGATCACAGTAAAGGAGCTGGAGGGAAGGCCTGCCACTTGGGGATCCTCCCTTGAGTCCCCAGTGGACTGAGCCAGCCAACCTGACTCCTGAGGCCCTGAGCCAACATTTGTGCCATTCACACCTGTCTCTTGTGCTTTTCAAGCCATCTGAATCTGTGGGATCCCAGACCCTCAGCCCAGTTTGCACCATTCACTGATCTCTGTTCACCTGAGCCCTGATGGAAGCAGAAAGCGCTCTTCTGGAAAGCACGGCCTACTGACATCCACTTTACTTTTGAGTGGGGCCCAGAGAAAGCAATCGCAGTTTTCAGGACATAGATAAGAAATGAGTTGTGCAGTATGTCCTGTGGGAGGTTCTAGACAGAGGGCACATGAGCGCTGAGTGGAGGTGGACATGACATAGGCCCATCAATCAGTGTACCAGCATCTCTCCAATGAATTCTGGCGACTCATGGCCTGGCAATTATGTAGAACTGAGCGTGAATCCACAGTACCCCTCAAAGGGCACTGATCTCCCACACAGAAAGATGCACAGCACCACCTGTGGCCTGACTGATCTCCCACACAGAAAGATGCACAGCACCACCTGTGGCCTGGCTGATCTCCCACACAGAAAGATGCACAGCACCACCTGTGGCCTGGCTGTCCTTCAGTGCTCACTGCCATGGAGGTAGGACTTTAATTTGTGGTGACACCACTTTCTCAGATATAAACTAATCTAAAAATAATAATAATTTCTCTGGCCTCATCCCTTCTATGTGGCTTCTAGGGGTCCCTCTGAGGTCAGGAAGTAGTTATGGTCCTGACTGACCCACTCTAGTTAACACACATATCAAACAGCACAAGTACTTGATTAGTTCCCCGGGAACTACAGGAACTCACCCAAATAAGTCTTGAACACCTTACCCTTATAATTTCATCCTGTCTTCTATTTCTTTTAATTTTTAGGGTATAAATGTCCAGTTTATAGCTTGGTCTTTCTAATGATGCTTATGGAGTATGAGAATATAGCCTGCCTTAGATGGGACAGGTAGAAGTTTTATCACACCAAAAGTGATGCTAAATCTAGGTATGCCACTGGCACCCATGATTCCTTGAAGGAGAGTCTCCCAGTGACTCCTAGGTGAAGCAAAACAGTGATAGAGGACACCAGAATATGTATAAAGATGGGAGGAAGGTATGGTGTATACTGGCCAGGCAGTGAACACCGTTCAGGTAATCCAGAGTTTATCAGTTGTCCACTGAAGAAGAATAGATTATCTGTATCACTGACTTTGGATCAAACAGAAGAGTGATTCCTATTCCTGAACTCTGGGTAAAGGAACCTGTACATGACTGGATATAGTAAAAACACAAATTTTAGCCACCATGTACACAAATATTATCTTTGAGAAAATGAAGAATAATTTTTCTTTTTTTAGGGGCAGGAGAGTTGATATGGCTTACAGCTCCAGGTTGTCATCTGTTGTTGGAAGACAAGGCAGGAACTTGAAGTAGCTAGCCACATCCACAGTCAAGAGGGAAGGAGGGATGATGCATGCTCATCTCCTCTACTCTAACCAATATACTTAGATACATATGACTGTGTGCAAAGACATGACAGGAAAGTGGAAGGGAAACTCCCTTGGGAAACAAAGGGACCTAATGAGCCCTAGACAAGGAGGGGAAAGTAAGTACTTCCATAGAGCATGGGGGAGTTCTATGACCATTGCATGGCCTGCTGCCAAGCCAGACTTAAAGGGAGTTTGGAGAAGTGGCTGCAGTGAGGGCAGACAGGGTGATGTGAGGCTATGCAGGGCACAGAGGAGAACTCCAACTTAGCTATATGAGAGGGAGAATTCAGCCTCTAGGCTGTATATTTCCAAGTGGCTCTGTGCTGTCAACTACACATGTGGTTTGATCAAGAGATCTCTGATAGTGGTAAGGAATGATTCTCAGGGGGGAGGGGAGAGAGAGAGAGAGAGAGAGAGAGAGAGAGAGAGAGAGAGAGAGAGAGAGAGAGAGATAACTCTTTCATCTTGCATTTCTGAAGTTTTGAGTTCTTGGATCAAGCTCCCCACTCTCCATCCTCACCCACCTATCACACACCTCTAAATCTCAGTACTGTTTATCTCCCATGAGTATGCTGGACTATTCGGCACTGTACTGGCTTGGACTGGACTTGGCTTGGAAGTCACTCAGGATCTTTTAGCATAGAAGAGTGTTTCATCCTTTTAAAAGCTGTGTAGTACTCCACTGTGTGTGTGGATTATGGTTTTGTTTGTTTGTTTGTTTGTCCATTCATTTACTGATGGACATACTTAAGTATTTTTTATTATCTTGAATATTGAAAGCAGTGTTGCAAGGAACATGGGAGAGCAGGTGTCTTTTCCACACACTGGTTTACTTCACTTGGCTACACACTGAATGGAGGTCTAACTGAATTGTAGGGTAGTTCCTATTTTAATCTTTTGAAGAGACTTTTACAGTTTTCCATAACAGCTATGCTAACTTACAGGTCTACCCTCAAGATGCAGGGGTCCCTTCCTCCACATTCTGCCAGCACTCAGTCCCTTGTACTTTAATGGATACTCCAACATTTCAGCAGAAGTTTTAGTTTGCTTCCCCCAGGTCATTAAAGATACTGTGATGGTTTGAATGAGAGATGTCATCATTGGCTAGTGTCACTGTTTGGGGAGGTTATGGAGTTTCTAAGAGGCATAGCCTTGCTGGAGGAAGTATGTCTGTGGGAGGACTTTGAGTACAGGCCTCACCCCACCTCCTGTCGTTTCTCTCTTTGCTTCCTATATGTAGATGAAAACCTACACAGCTTTTAAAAAGATGAAAGATGTGCTCTGCTTATTTCTGCTGCTGACAGATATGCTATACCTTTCCCTCCATGACGGAATCTATCCTCCTGGAACCCTAAAATCAACACTTTTGTTCCTTAAGTTGCTTCTGTTACAATATTTTATTGAAACAACAGAGAAGCAACAGATACTGAGAGCTCGTTTACACAACCCTTGGCTCTTCATGTGTCTTCTCTGGACCAAATGTCTATGCTGGTCCTCTGCCCTTTTCTCAGCAGGCTGTTTGGGTTTTCTGCAGTCCGTTTGTAGGAGTACCTCCCATATTTCAGATGAGCAGTTTGTACACCTCCCCTCCTGCTCCTGAGGTCACAGTTTGAGTGTGATCATTGCTTTAAGAGGCTGCAGTTTGAGTTTGTTCATGGCTTCTGGAAGTCACAGTTGAGTCTGTTCTTGGCTTCTGAAAGTCAGAGCTTTGAGTGTGTTCCTGAGGACATAGTTTGAGTCTGTTCATGGCTTCCTCTCCTGTGCATTGTTTTGTTTACTATCATTTCATTTGTGATTTTTGCCTCTGTAGCCTATGACTATTATATCTCAAGACACCATGGACTAACATCGCAAAGTTTTTCCTCTCTCTTAGTAATTTCATGGCTTGTGACATGCTTATTTGTGTAGACTTTTGTTTGAGGTAAAGGTCTGGATGGATGCCTGTTTGGGTCTGCCATTTCTTTGGCACCATCTTGACAACCCATGTTTTCCAACTGTGGTAGAAGTTGTTTGGTGGTAGAAGTTGTTTGCACTTATTTCTGGGATTTCTGTTCTGCTGCATTGGTCTGTACATTTGCTTTAGTATCAGCCTCCTGATAAGTCAATAACTGTTGTTGTTGTTGTGTACATATATATGTATATATACATATATATATATACATACATACACACATACATACATATATTTGTCAAAGAATAAAAAGTGAAAAAGACTACTGCCTAGTTTTTAATTGAGGTTCTTAGAAGTTTTCTCATAATACCAAAACATATTAATCTTTCTTTTCAGTGTAATTTCTCCATTACAGACAAATTTTCCTTGGCAAAATAAACATTTCCCAAAAGTCCACTGACAGAAATTATTGGAAGAAAAGATAATGTTTATATTCCCTAATACACTTGCTAGTTAAACTGAAGCTTATTGTGGAAACCTCAGAAATTGTGTAGGTGGGATTCCTTCAAAAACAGCATGGGCCATGCTTTCTCGACACAGTACCTCACTGTGGCCAGCAAGTGGCTCCAGGAAACGCTGCTCATTTGGCTTTCCACAGTGCAGAACTTAGTAACAGCAAAGATCAGTTTCATAACCACAAAACAATTTGATGAGGTTAGGAACTCCACCCAGATACCTCTTCCCCCATCCAAGGTTTTCATGGATTGTCTGCCAAAGTCCCTATTCCCATCTCCTCCTTTTCTACACCCATTCTCCTAATATGTCATGTGTCTGCCAAGTACACAGCACATGTGCAGTTAGAATGCAACCAAGAATACAGGCTGAGCTCCTACTGGAGGACTCCCAGACTGACTTAAACATTTCTAAGCTTTATACTGTGATGGGGCTGTGACACTCTTCATAAGGGCCCATGTGTACACACATGCACACACTTTCTGGGGAGAGCAGCCATCTAGCTTCCCTCTGTACATACCACACACACACACTCTTCATAAGGACCCATGTGTACACACATGCACACACTTTCTGGGGAGAGCAGCCATCTAGCTTCCCTCTGTACATACCACACACACACTCTTTTCATAAGGACCCATGTGTACACACATGCACACACTTTCTGGGGAGAGCAGCCATCTAGCTTCCCTCTGTACATATCACACACACACACACTCTTCATAAGGACCCATGTGTGCACACATGCACACACTTTCTGGGGAGAGCAGCCATCTAGCTTCCCTCTGTACATACCATACACACACTTCATAAGGACCCATGTGTGCACACATGCATACACTTTCTGGGGAGAGCAGCCATCTAGCTTCCCTCTGTACATACCATACACACACTTCATAAGGACTCATGTGTGCACACATGCACACACTTTCTGGGGAGCACACACAGCCAACTCCCCATGTGTGTACATATACATGAACATACTTTTAGGGGAGAATACAAGTGGTTGTTTGGATGAGAATGGAAGCCATAGTCCCATCTATTTGAATGCTTGGCCCCCAGTGGGTGGAACATTTTGTCAAAGATTAAGAGGTGTGGCCTTGTTAGAGGAGGTATGTCCCTGGGGGTGGGCTTTGATGTTTCGAAAGCTGACACCATTCTTCATCAACTCTCTCTCTCTCTCTCTCTCTTACTCACTCACTCTCACTCTCTCTCCACTCTTCTTTTCCTCCCTTCCTCCATTCCTCATGCTTGTAGATCAGATGCAAGCTCTCAGCTACTTTTCCAGTGCCATGTCTGTCTGTTGCTATTCTGTCCACCATGATGCCCATGGATTTATACCTCTAGAACTATGAACACCAAATTATATGCATTTTTTAAAAAGTCGCCTTGGCCATGGTGTTTTATAAGTAGAAAAGTAAGAAAACACACACCCAGCTCCATTGTATGAACATATGCACAAACTTTCGGGAACACACATTCAGCTTCCTTGTGTGCTCATATATGCACACTTTCTGGGCATCAGACACATCCAGTTCTGTGTGCATGGATGTACATACTTGATGAGAAACACACACATTCAGCTCCTCTGTGTGCATACACTTTCTGGAGAGCAGAGATATATGGCTTCCCAGTGTGATACATGTACACACTTGCTGGAGAGTACAGATATCAGTTTCCTTATGTGCACACATGCACACACATTCTGGGGAGAGAAGCCATCTAGCTTCCCTCTGTACATACCACACACGCACACACTTCATAAGGACCCATGTGTACACACATGCACACACTTTCTGGGGAGCACACATAGCCAACTCCCCATGTGTGTACATATACATGAACATAGTTTCAAGGGAGAATACAAGCAGTTGTTTGGATGAGAATGGAAACACACACTTTCTCAGGAACACAGATAGCCAGCTCCCCACATGCACACAGGTATGTGTGTGTGCACACCCTCCCACCCCCACACATCCTCCCCCCACATCCTTTCTGGAGAACACAGATATTCAGCTTCAACACA
>NW_022196912.1:129868193-129878206 GCF_008632895.1 Mastomys coucha | reverse complement strand
CTTTCTGGAGAACACAGATATTCAGCTTCAACACACACACACACACACACACACACACACACACACACAGAGTTTTTTGGGAGCACACATATCTAGCTCCCCTCAAGCTATGTATCTCATCAGGTGCCAATCTGAAGATGGTACAGAAAATAGCAGACAAACATCATTGATTAGAATGTGAGAAATTCTGACTCTCATGGTAGAGGTTTCTACAGGTACCTGACACTGCCTCCTGCTCCCAAGCCCATCATTCACTCTCAGGGGTAGGCCTTTCTTACTGGCAAGGACTTGGTTTCCCCAGCTACGTGTAGCAATGATGTTCTGTCTAGAGATAAGACTAGAATATGTGCCTCTGTGTCCACACTTGTTCCCATGTCCCCTGAGCTCTCAGTGAAAGGGTCACTGCATGGGGGTGTGCAGTGTTGATTGCCCAACAACTATTGTAAATAACCACACCAACCACGACCCATGCACTTGCTCCTTCTACAATTTACACAATATCACCAAGCTGAAATCCCAAGAGGAATTCAGGGCCCTTTCTTTTTCCAATAGCTTGAGTCCCACCCTCCCCCACAGCCCTTTTATGTAGCATTTGGAGGGTTTTGCAGCCCTTGGTGTGTCTTTAAGAAGCAAAGAAAAAAACATACACCAGCAAGTGAGATTTAGATGAAGGGAGAGTGTCAGCTGATTGAGGCTGGAAGGAGGCTTATTCTCCAGCATCCTTGTTAAAAAGTTCAAAGCACATTTTTCTTATAAATTAGGCAGGAGTAAAATGATGGGAAAGGAAGAAAAAAGATTTTGCAACATGTGAGGAATTCAAATGAGCAGCAGGGAAGAAAATCAGATGCACAGAGCACACATCAGACATAAAACCCTGGCACTGAAAATGCCTTGAAGTTGCCCTGTGTCAGCTGATGGCTTCTAGGTCTTGTTGGCCATTTAGGAGTAGGGTCCGGGCAGGGTTGGGTTCCTATCTCAAGTAATTATCTCAGTTATATAACTGAGTCAAAAGACCATCCATGGCAAATCAGAATAGAGCAGTCCAACAGGGAACAAAACAATAATAAGAGGCCCAGGGGACTCTACCTGGGAAGTAGGCTTCAGAGCCTAGCTGCGCTGGGCAGGGCAGGAGAGTAGGAAGCCCTGCCTTGCTGGGTACCTTGAACAAAGAAGGGTATTATGGGCTCTAGAGTGTGAGGACAGGCTTATAGGCACATCAGCCAGGAAGATAGCAGAGTGCATATGGCTTTGTGCCAGGGGCTGAGACTGCCTGGGTGCATGTAAAATATGCTCTCCATGTGACGAGGAGCTAAAAGATACAGATGTGCTGGAAGGTAAAACATCTACAACATGGGTGTGTATATATCGCAGGATGTATGACAGACTAGGTACCTATGAGTGTCTGCTAGAACATGGAAATGTGTATATGTCCACTTACAGTGTCTGTGTGCAGTTACATATATATATATATATATATATATATATATATATATATATATATATGCATGTCTTTGTATATGTATATTACTGTATGTATATGTATAATATATACCCACCTAAAAATGTATGTGTGTGTGTGTTTATATATTAGAAATAAAGTCTGATGGTTTATTTGCAAAGTAAAAGTGTCCTGAACCAGCTTATATTCAATTAATAACGAATAGGAACCTCTGGAAAGAGCCTGCTAAGTTAACTACTTCCACCCAAATTCTGATAATTTACTTAATCCTCCAATAAATCTCTACTAGTCCATCTACCTTCTCCTTAAGCTAGAAGTTTAGAGTAGAAAATTAATAATAGCCAAGTTTGTCCAACAACCTGTATATGTAACAAGGTTATATGGCTGATAGCTTGGAAATAAGCAGAGTAACAGATAGATGAATCTCACATTCTGGTGAGAAACAGACAAAGTATCTAAGGGAAAGAGAAGACCTCAATGACATGGAAGGTTGAGCACTCCTGATCATGAGATCTAAGAGAAAAGGGAAGAAAGGATCAGCGTTCAGGGTTGGAAACTGTTCTCTGTGCATGATCATGGGCACACCATTCTAGGCTGATGCCTGGCTTTGCGAAGATGAATAGAAACAGCCTCAGGTCCACTATTATTTATGGTCTCTAGCACTCTCATTATGAAGTGAGGGTCTTTGTATCTCACACACATGTATTAGCAAATATACAGTATATAGGCACATGTATTAGATATGTGCATGAGTATAGTCATGATTATCAACTTGATTAGATCAAAATGTGCCTATGACGTAGGAAAAGCATTCTGCCAAGCATGTCAATGAGGGCGTTTCTGAGAGGATTAACTAAGGGGAAAGGCTTGTCCGAGTACTGCCTGCACTGGCCACAGACTGAGGGCCCGGATGGAGTGGAGGGGGAAAGGACTAGCATTTTCTTTGCTCCTAGCAGTCTTGATGTGAGCTGCTCCTCTCTTCAATGTTTTCCTCTCCATGGTGGACCAATAGCATTAAAACCATGAACTTAAATAAGTCCTTTCTTTCCTGGCTTATTTGTCCCGGTGATAGAAACCCTGCATGTGTGTGTATACAGATATTTATTTAAGTGTAAATGTACACATATGCACATGTGCATATGTATGCACATATATTATACATGTACATATATTATATGTTTATATAAACACATACTTGCATATATGGTCATATAAACACACATATACAGATGTATGCTATGTACTTGTATGTGCGTATCTATGTGTATATATTCTCAGATGAACATGTGTATATGTAGATATGTACATGTGGTTATGAACACATTTGTCTATGTGTGTGTAATATGTACATGTCTTTGTATACACATTTTTTCTGTGTGTGTATATACATTTATAGATGTTATAGATGATAGGTTTAATCTTGTCAGCTTGGTGAGATTGAAAATCACCATGGAGACAAATCTAGGCATGTGACTGTGTGTCTTACAATAAGAGCTTCTCTATTGGGTTAATTAAGATGGGGAAACTCCACCCTAAATGTAGGGTGCCTCATTCCTGAGGAGGAGGTCCCAGTGACTAGTCACCATATGGTCTTGTTGCCATGCCTTCCCTGCTGAGAAACACCTGGAGCCCAAACCAGAAGACATCTTTTCTTTTTTTTTTTTTTTAAAAAAGATTTATTTATTTATTTATTATGTATATAACATTATGCTTGCATGTATCCCTGAAGGCCAGAAGAGGGCATCAGATCTTATTACAGATGGTTGTGAGCCACCATGTGGTTGCTGGGAATTGAACTCAGGACTTCTGGAAGAGCAGACAGTGCTCTTAACTGCTGAGCCATCTCTCCAGACCGAAGACATCCTTTCTTAAGTTGCTTCTTGTCAGATATTTGGTCATATCTATGAGAAAAGTAATGAATATAGATGCATCATATAAAAATGTGTATTTTGTATAGATTTGTATGTATGCACCTATGTATATGTGTGTCATTTTGTATTCATATATATGTTTATGTGTGCATAGGTAGAATGTAGATATATGCTTGTGTATGAAATTATATATATGCATACATATATATAATGGTTTATAGATGACTATATATTTATAAATGTAGGTATATACTTGGATGTGTATATGTGTATATGTAGATATGCCCATGTCTTACTGTGCATATGCATGTATGTATATGTATGCATTTGTATATATATGTATATGTGTATATATAATATATATAATATACAGACACTTGAACATATATGTGTGTATATAGAGAGATGTATTTGTGCATATAAAGCTGGTTACTGTCTTGACCTGACATCTCCTTACTAACTTCAGAGGAAAAGTAGAAATATGTTCTTCCATAGTTCCTAGACAAAACTACCAATGATGTCCCCTTTTTACTTCAAAAAGCCTGTGGAAATGTAGAACTATGTACTACCTGTCTGTAGAGAGGTGGTCCTCCACAGATGCAAGAACCAGAGTGCACAGGGGGTCGAAGGGGGTTTAGGAGCCCACATCTGTTACTTTGATTCTTTAGCTTTGGCCTCTCAAGGGTATCCCACCTCCTCTGTTCCCAGAGGATTCAGCTTCTTGGAACAAAGGAGCAAACTGTAAGACCAGGTGCTCAGGGAGCAGGTGGCTTACTGGGCAGCCAGAGATGACCCACTCTGCGCCCTCCATTGCAGAAGGAGGAGAGGGCCTTAGACATCTGAAAGCTGAGAATCTCGTGTCCTGTGGCCTGCTGTTTGTATCTATGTGGCAGGTCTAGTTTCAGAGCTAGTGTACCTCCTTGATTCTACCTCCTTGTTCTCTGCTGCCTCCCACGCTGGCTAGCCACAGGCCCCCACACTTTGTTCTAGGGCAGGGTGGAGACACAGGCTCTGTGAGATGCCAGGTGGGTATCACCTCACCAGACCCCTGAGAACTGCTGTATTTCTACTTTACAGATCAGAAGGTGAGGCAGATATCTCATACACATACACACTTGTGCAGTATAGTCAGGATCACCAAGCTGTAAACAGGCTGGTTTACTGTGGGTCCCTGGTCCACAGACCTAACAGGTCCAGGCTGGCTGTTATCAGACGGAAGTGCTCTTTTGGAGGAGGTGTCTAAGACTCTCACTATGTGTGGCCTTGGAGACTTCAGTCTCAAAGTCCAGTGTGCTAGTTGTTTTTTCTTAACTCAATACAAACCTAGTCGTATCTGGGAAGAGGAGATCTTAACTGAGAAAATGCTTCCATAAAGAGGGTCAGAAGCCACAGTGACATTTGAGCTGGTCACCTCACTATTTACATATGTGACATCACCTACCGGATGGACCAGCAAAGCAAACCTATAAACTAACATCTTCAAAGGCTGGGCCTTTCTCTAGTCGTTCTAATGGGACACAGCTAGGGGTGTAATAGTTGGTGAGCATCCTGCTCACCGCTTCCCCCAAACCAGTCATCAGAGTCCAGGAGTAAACATGCAGCAGCTTTACAAACATAGCACTCTCCCCCAAACCAAACAGCGACACCGGTCCATAATCTGGATCCTTGGCAGTCCTGTGCTGTAGAGAAAGTGGAGGCCTGTCTAAGGGTAATGCGGTGGTGAGAAGTGGTTTTGGTGGCAGGCCTGTCCACATTCTGCTCCTTCTGTGTGGACTATTCCAGAGCTTAGATATGGTTGTGGCTAAGACAACAGAGGCTGAGGAAAAGGGGGGAAGCTCAGAGCAAGGGAGATTAGCATGGTGGCCAGTTCCCAGAGCAACTAAACTAAGGATGTGGCTCAAGCCCTTGCTCAGCAAGACTGACGTTCTTAGGGAAACAAGGGAAGGAGCCCTAGAAAGCCTTCATATTTTAAAATTCAGTGTTCCAACCCTGGTGACACACTTAAAAAAGAAAAAGTTCAACCGTGAAGGAAAAGGTCAAGAGGTCAATACTCTTCCCTGCTAAGGGGACTGTTGTCATCTTAAGGTAGCGCATTCATGGGATGTGCATGGCTTTTTTACTGCCCCATGGAACACCCCAAACACTCTCTGTCATCACATTCATTGCAGCCTGAGCCTGGGATGGGCAGGGCTCCCCTAGTGTTGTCTTTAATAAATGCCTATGTCTGAGCAGGGTGATAGAGGGCCTTATAGGATTCTCTAGGTAGGTGCTTGCCCCCCAGTTCTGCAGTAGTACAGAGACTGGTTTTACTCAATTGTTTAAAGCAATCTCCTCTGGCATACCTGGGTACTAGGTATATGGTTTGCAGCAAAGGAAGTTGCTGGGGTTGTAATGGCTGCGGTTGTAATGGCTGTGGTTGGCTCCCATGCCTGACACGCAGCTCTGGCCCTCCTGAAGGCCCAGGCTATCTGTCCTTAGCTGCCCTCTAGCAACTCAACTCAAATCTTTCCCCTCTCCTGTGTTTATGAGATGAGACAAGATGAATGGAGCCAGGCCAGGCATGGGCATTTGGAAACAGTGCTGTCCTAGTTAGTAGCAGGTCTCTGAAGCAGGCTAGTACGAGGGGACTTGGGAGTGAGACCCAGTTGAAACCCAGGGGTTGGTGTGGTCACCTCAGCGGTAGGGACTAGACACTAGAAAGAATGCCAATGTGTGAGCATCTCTGCCTCATGGTAGGGGCATACAGTGGGTTAAAGGACCCCCTTGAGTCCCACCCTCCCATCTGCCTAGCAGGTTGGTGATGGGATGTCAGGCTCTATCCTGCTGTGGAGCTCTGTTGGCAATGTGAGCCATGAGACCCACATAGAGAAATATAGGAATGCCAGATGAGGTGTGTGAGAATTGCCATGAGTTCAAGATTAACCTGGATTACATAACCACACCCCAGACCCAATTATAAACAAACAAAAAAATGTTTACAAATACTGACTTGAGAGAAAACTAAAAAACAAAACAAAAACCATTGCTAATACATTGCTAATATATAGGAATGATCTTGAAGCATAGTTGGAGCTGCTTGAAATATCAAACATAGCCAGGAAATTCAACACAAAAGCCCCATCCTGGACTGCAGCATGGGGTCTCCCACACAGTCATTCTAGGACCAAAGGTCTCTGAATGGGTTGGCTAAGAAGGGCAGACAAACCTGTGAGAGAGGTAGGGGTGGTGGTGGTGCCGCCCCATAGGCACCAAAGCTGTCTCTATCACAGGAACCTGTGGCCACCAAGGTCAGGTCTACCACCAGAACCTGTACCCACTAAGGTGGTTTACCAGGGGAACCTGTGCTCATCAAGGCCGGCTCTACTACAGGAAACAATCACAAAGAGCTCCCACAGAACACTGCTCCTGAGATTGCCTCACTGGCTGATGCTCTGGGCTGTGGGGTGAGGACCCCTGAGATTGCCTCACTGGCTGATGCCCTGGGCTGTGGGGTGAGGACTCCTGAGATTGCCTCACTGGCTGATGCTCTGGGCTGTGGGGTAAGGACTCCTGAGATTGCCTCACTGGCTGATGCTCTGGGCTGTGGGGATGAGGACTCCACAGTGCTAGGTGTTGCTTTTGCCCCAGACTGGAGAGGTTTCTGGTACTCACCCGTTTTACCACTATGGTGACTCACTTCCACTCTGTTCTGAGCCTGGGTTCCTTTTCCCCCAACTTCTTGCAGTATAGGATTACCTGAGCCAGTCACTCAGAAAACAACCACCTCACAAACTCATGTAGGACAGATCCCAACTCCCCACTGCATATACAGTGACCTGGAAATGCCAACACACACTGACTAACTGGTGTCAGAACAGCAAGTTGGAGGGCTCTAGAGTGTGCAGTAGTATGAATGGGGAGGTGACACAGGAGAGGGAGGTCACATCAAGACAGACAGAGGGCTGCTAAGCCCACTGAGTGTAGTCACAGCTCAAAGGGGAACTGGTTCGGGATGCTGCCACCTCTTGAGTGGCTCTGACGTTCCACTTCCTGTTAAATGAGAGGTTCTCAGGCAATGAGAGTCCTGCTGTTTGTTAGAGTTCGAGTCATCTCCCCTTTCCACTGAGTCTCACATGTAGACATGTGAACACACACATCTGGGTTGCCAGTGCTTTTGAGTCCTGAGCTCAGGTCCAGCCCCTCCCACTGTGATGGTAATGTTCCTGTCATGCCTCAGGAGCATGGAGAAGCCCTGCTTGGCCTGCCACAATCACTGTTATTAAAAGCTCTTCCTTAGACAAGTCTTCCCCATTCCTGGAGCTCTGGCCTATGGTCAGATGTACACAGCTGGGCCAAAGATGGACCAGCTCAATATACCTGTGAAATTTTCTATGTGTATGTACATATACATACACATATGTGCACACACATATACATGTACATATATCATATGCATATACATATATTCAGAGAAACAAACATATTGAGAGGCCTCTTACTAAAAGTGCAACCTTTTAGGGATACCAATGGCATCTTATGCAAGAACTGCTTCCACAGGGCTGTGGAGAACACATGGTCTTCTAGTTGCTGGAGCTGAAACTGGCCCTGATGCACAGTGCAGTTCTCAGGCTGTCAGTGCTGCCCAATACAGATATGTATTCAAATGCCTAGTTTAAAACACCAAAAAAATTGAAACCAAACCATTGCTTTTATGAAGAAAAGTCATCAAGGTGAGCAGCCACAGCTGCTCTGAAAAGCAAGTGACTATCTCCTACGTACCAACCCTGTCAGCTGTACCGAGCCATGTGTGCTTATGAGATGGCCCCTTTATCTTCCAGGCATCAGTGTGAACAAATTGGGCAGCAGACAAAGATCTGTCCCTTACTCCAGAAGTGGCAGTTTTGCATAGACACTTCACATCATGGCAGAGCATCAGGCAGGACCCTGCTGTCTGTGTGTGAGTAAGGTATTCCAGAGAGGGGCTCCAGAGAGGTGGCTGCAGCTGCTGGGACTCCCTCAACATTGATTCCTTATTTAGCATTCACTGATAGAATCTCAACTATTCCCATAACAATGATATGGCAGCCCATACCCTTACCCACAGTCTAACCAAATAATGACACCACCTGACTTTCTGAACCTCCTGTGCAAGTCAGCCAAGTTGTGACAGGTAGGGAATCTTCATAGGGCTTCTGTGAAGTTATTCCTGACTCTTAGAGGTGCATGACACAGAGCCCTATTGGTACCCTCCTGGCCACAGGCAGGGAATGGTAAAGAAGCTTACAAGGCTTCACCTCTTTTTGGGGTGAAGCATGGGGATGAGCATGCCAAGATATGGGAATGGTAGCCTGAGAACTAAAGATGAGCAGACCTATGGGGTACAGGGCACAACATCCAGCTGGGCAGCTAGGCTCAAGGAGGCTGGTGACACAGGTACAGACTGCTGGATAGCTAATAATACTGATATGAGAGATCCACCCCCAACCTGAGAGAACAAGCCTCAGGGCTGTATACTAGGCACACTGTACCACTGCTCAGCTCCAGGCTGGTGAGGCAGTCTTGCAGACTGGTTGTTTTTCATGTAGCCTCCTATACAGCTCCCTACCCAAGACCTTCATGACTGATCCTGGATCAGAATGTTGGGGTCCGCTCAGAGTCAGACTGAGCTCCAGGTGAAGGTACAACTGCTTGTGCGCACCCATTTGGGGAACTATACAAGTCTTAGGTGCCTCTTGTGGTATGACTGTCTAGAAAAGATGGTGCATCAAGAATGCTGGGTACAAAGAGGGGTGCGTGTCTGTGAGGAGAAGGGAGCTATGTTTTGCTCCCCTGATCATGCCCAAGGGCTGTCTGTCTGCAGACTCTGCCCAGATGTGTTATCACTACCAAGGGAAGAAGGTCACAGAGACCCCTCTAAGACTCCAGTGAGTATGCACAAAGAGCCCACACTATACCCAGAGGCTGATTCTGTTATTTGAAAATGAAAATTTTCAACCTTTTTCCAATGGTCAGACTGGCATTGTCTTGAGACCACAGAACAGCTCTTTGAAACAGTGGCCTGTTTTAAAGCTGCCCTTTGCTTAGGGAAGAAAGCAACAGATGAATGCCTGCCCTAAATGGACAGAAAGCAAATCTACTTAGACATAAATGTTTACTTCAGTAGTGCTGAATGACCACATGTAAATGGTGGCATTATCTCCTAATTTAAGACAATTTCAATCTTGACCCTTAGAAACTGGCACCCACAGCTGTGGGTTCATGTGCTGTTCTGTCTGCACTGCCTTCTTCCCATTGGGCTGATCTAGGAAGACAGGGCAAGATGCCTACAAAGACCTTCACTTTGAGTAGAGACAGCACATGTGTGTGATAAAGCATGTGTATGTCCTATAGCACATGTGTTGGTGGGATACATGTATGTCATGTGGTATGCTTGTATCCAGGGATACATATTGCCATGTGGAACATTTATGTCATGAAACATATTGTGGAGCATGTTCATATTATAATGCATGCATGTGCATCAGAACACATGTGTATCATACCTGGGTCCTCAAACATGTGTTTCATTTGGCACATTTGAGTCTTGAGACACACTTGTACCCTGGAAATGTGTGTAACAAAGCCTGTATGTATCATGAACACGTGTGCATGAGGGAGGCAGTATAGCATGCTCTGCTGCATGTATGTGTGTAACGAAGCCTGTG
>NW_022196912.1:129826874-129868034 GCF_008632895.1 Mastomys coucha | reverse complement strand
CTGTGTGTGTCACGAACACGTGTGCATGAGGGAGGCAGTATAGCATGCTCTGCTGCATGTATGTGTGTGATGAAGCCTGTGTGTGTCACGAACACGTGTGCATGAGGGAGGCAGTATAGCATGCTCTGCTGCATGTTTGGATACGTCCTCAGCTGTTCATGTCACTGAATTCCAGGAGAGCCCTAGCGGTGAAGAAGAAATACTTCTGGAGAGTCTGACATGCTTCTTTTTGCTCTCAGATATCTGCAGGGCATTTCTATACCCCCTTTAGCCTGTGTAGCTCCTGAATAAAAGGCACAGAAACCTGGCATTTTTATTAAGGAACTGCAAGCCTAAAGTGGGCAGATTCTGAGCTATTCTAGCCTACATCTCAGCCATAGACCTCATGTTACTTGCAGTTTGAGTCTCACCCAACTTGTTCTCTCCTTGGGGTGAGCTTCTCTTAGCCACATGTTCATGGTCCACCCTGCCTCATGGCCACCTTCTCTTTCCTTTGTTCCTTCTCATGGTCCCTATGTGAGACCCTCTACTTGATCTGAAGTTCCAACTTTCTCTCCCCTCTGCCCTGTCACAGGCTCTAGCTTCTTATTACCCTATCAGAGATTGCTGGGGAGCATTCTTTACAGCACATTGGTCCATACAATGTACATGTCCAGACTTCAACCTGATCTTGGGTCTTAGAACTCAGCACGTGAATACACAATGCACAAAACCATCCCCAACGTAGTGGCATCCTTTTAGTACTGGGACATTGTATTTTCTCTAGTCCAGACCCCCAAACACACTCTCTCTCACTCAGACACACATGAACACAAACACTCACATACATAGACTCACATAAACACACACATACACACATATATAGACACACACACACTATTGTCCTGTATAGATATGGAAGCACAAAAACACACTTGCCCACAACTAACTGTCATTGTGTACTTATAAACCCAGAATATATAACAAAAACTACATATATGTGTGAACTCCAAGACACACTTTTACATGTATGAATGCATACTGTAATGCACATGTGAACACACTGGTGCTTATATATACACATGACTGTATATTTTTCATGTCCATGGGAACACACTCTCCCCTATGTGTATAAATGGATATATTTCTTGGGGATAAGAAAATTACTTTGTTACTGGCATCTCTAATCTTGATGGCATTGACATCTGGGAGGACATGGCCTCTATCCTGAGTGAGACTGCTCTGTGTGTGTGTGTGTGTTGTGTGTGTGTGTGTCTATGTATGTGTGTATGTGTGTGTCATGCATGCACAGGGAACTAGAAACTAGGGCTCCCAGTAGGTGTCTAATGTGGCCTGTGATGGGTGCCAATTGATGTTGAGGGTGAGTCACATGAGATTCCAAAATGATCTCCTGACTTACCAAATGGCACAAACACAGTATATCTCACCCAGGGAGTGCTGGGAAGACTAACACCAGCTAACACCAGCAATTGGAGAACATTATTACAGCATCTTCTTCTGGTTATCTGTGGACTGAGACCCTTGGGTCCTCAAGCCAGGCACAGTGTGTCTAACTCATGGCAATGTAATACCTGTCTTCCATCTCAGATAAACAGGCCTAGCTCCCTGTCCTGTGAACCTCATGCCCCTTATTTTTTTGTTAATGCTGTGGGGCTGTACTCCCAGGGAGTCTGCTAGGAACAGAGACACTGATGGCTCTGTCTTAGTTGGGATTTTATTGCTGTGAAGAGATAATCATGGCAACTCTTATGAAGGAAAACATTTAACTGGGCCTGGCTTACAATAAAGAGGCTTATCCCATTATCATCACTTCTTCCAACAAGACCACACCTTCCAATAGTACCACTCTTTCTAGGTCTATGGAGGGTCATTTTCTTTCAAACCACTGTAGGTTCTTAGTCCTGTACTTCTTCCCTTTAGACCTTCATGGGGAACAATAGCTGCAGGACCAGAAGTAATGTGTGATACCTCTGAAGGACCTTGAACATTTGCATTCTAATCTTGGTGGACTGTGAAACTTGGTGAATAGTCTAAGAAGTAAGGTTTGAGTTCCACTCAACCATCTCCTTGTTGTTTCTTTTTTCTTCCCTACCTCTCTTCCTAGTCTCTTTCCCTCTCATCCCTACCCTGCCCCAAGGCAGTCTTGTTCTGTAGCTCAAGCAAAGCTAGTTTAGAACTTAAGATCTCTTGCCTCAGCCTTCAGAGGGTTGTGATTACAGACAAAGCTACTATTCACATTTAGTTAAATAACCTTCATCTATGGGAGTCTTAATCCAACTGCAGCCTCAATGAGCTCAGAGACTCATTCCAGGCCTGTGTAAGAGGGGATAGCCAGGTCTTCTGCAGGAGACTCACTCCAGGCCTGTGTAAGAGGAGATAGCCAGGTCTTCTGCAGGTTCCTGCGCTTGAGGATGGGCTGGTGTGGTATAGCACAGTTCCCCTTGTCAGTCTGCCTACTAGTGCAGGAATCACGCAAGTGTGTTAGATGGACAGAGGGATGGGTGGGTCTCCTCCTCTGTTGGCGTCTTCTGTATTATTGGGCTATCTGTATGCCTACTGCCAACAACAGTAAGGAACACACACACACACACACACACACACACACACACACACAAATGAAATGGATTTAAAACCCTGCACAGAGGGGCCATGGAGGGATGTTACTCGCTTGCTTTCCCTGGCTTGTTGAGCTTGCTTTCTTATAGAACCTGTGACTACCAGCCCAGGAATGGCACCATCCACAATGGGCCCTCCCATCCTTGATCATTAATTGAGAAAATGTCTTACAGCTGGATCTCATAGAGGCATTTCCTCAAGGGAGGCTCCTTTCTTTGGGATAACTCCAACTTGTGTCAAGTTGACACCCAAACCAGCCAGTACAGAAGCATCTTTGGATTTAGGGTTTACAGCTATGCCCTCTGGACACAGAGTACCAGAATGTGTGCAGTGGTCCTAGTAAGGGGTGGGGACTTCAAAGAACTGAAGGGCAAGACCTAGGTGCAGCTGTTGCTGCTATGGCTGAGACAACAGGCAGACATGACTTGCTGAGAGCAACACTACCTCTCTGAGGAGAGCTAGCACTGTAGCAAATGTGCAGGAGACACCAGTAGTTCAGCCTTAGCAGTGTGGGGAAGTCCATGTAAGTCTGATCGAACCTAACCATACAGGGGAGAACCATCACTTCCCAGAGTTCCAGAGAACATCAACGCCCACAGGAGAGAGCATGAAAAGGTGTCCTAAGGACCAGCATTTGGAGCTTAATGCATGACTGCTGCAGAGTTTGAGAAATGGCCAGAGAGTCAGGAGGTCAAAATGAGCTTAACATATTTTCACCAAGATGGAGGAACATTCTGACAGTTGCTAACTTGACAGCCCTCAAATGTAGATGGAGGCAGAAGTAACAGTCAATGAAGGAAAGAGGAAGTCACTAGTTTGTAGATGAGTAGGCCACAGATCTCAGTGCACAGTTGACTGGAAGCTACTCAAGTAGAGGGAAACTGAAGCTTAGTGGTTGGTTAGAACCTGAGGATAGTAAACTGAGAAGACTGGGGGGTACTAAGGCAGGAACAAGGGTCAATCTCCCTCATTATTGTTGGAATTACGGAGGGTGTTAACAAAGATTGTGGTGGAAAAAGAAAAAAGAAAAGAAAAATCCGGGTAGTGGTGGCACATGCCTTTAATCCCAGCACTTGGGAGGCAGAGGCAAGAGGATTTCTGAGTTCGAGGCCAGCCTGGTCTACAGAGTGAGTTCCAGGACAGCCAGGGCTACACAGAGAAACCCTGTCTAGAACACGCCCCCCCCCCAAAAAAAAGAGTGAATCATTAGGGAGAGGAGATGTCTGAGGTTCTGAGCAAAATGGTGTGAACAAGAAAGCCTCATACTGCTCCAAGAGGCATACCTGTGGTAACAGGGCAGTCACCTAGTCCTTGTCATGTGGTCCTTTCCATGCTGGGTGGATTGTGCACTTGCTGGGAGCTTTGTCAGTCATTCTAGGTCATGAAACCATGGGCTGGGAGAACTGGGCAACAAAGAAGGAAGGTCTTATGCTTCCAGGACCATGCAGTGCCACACAGTTCTGGATTGCACGTTTATAGACTTCTTCCCCACCCCTCCACCAGGAATGATAATACACTCCAGCCTGTGTAAGCCACTATTATTTGGGGGTTTCTGTTACACTAATCCTGGTTAATTCACATGCTCACAAGTGAATGGATTATCCTCTCAAGCATGTCAAAGTGCCACCTCAGTTTCTAAATATCAAGGAGGCTTCTATGACAGGAAGACAAGTTGCATGTGCCACTAGTGAGAGGGTCCTCAGCAATGATCCTATATCTCATCTTCCACCTGACATTGTCTGAAGACACTTGAAACTGTCCCATGAACTCCAGGACTCCAGACATACTACAACCCCAAGAATTCCTGCAGACACAGCAGCTCATCCCATATGAAGATCCTAGAGGCACAGTGGCTGACTACAGCCTCTTCTAATCCTTTTGTGTCTGTGCCACCTCCAGATACTGTTCTAAGGACTTGGAGCCTCTGGGACAAAAAGAGATTCCTGTGGAAAGCCTTTGGGAACCTGAAACAATGTATGAGGCATTGAATGGCTGAGACATGAGGTGGCCAAGGTGCTAAGACATCTGAGGTCTGGGGTCTCTGAAGCAGGAGGTGTCTGAGGTGCAGAATATATAATGTGTGAGGATGTCTAAAGCTTGGGTATATCTGAGGATGTCTTACATGTGAGGGTGTCTCAAGCATGTGAGAAGTTCAGGCATGGATATAGTTGGGATATAGTATTGCTGAGGCATAGGAATATCTAAAATATGAGATGTCTGAGGTGTGAGTTTGTCTGAGTGTGGCGGAGAGGCATATAGTGTTTGAGACATAGGTTATTTGAGGTAGGTATAGGAATATCTGAGGTATAGAAGTGTGTCTGAGGTGTGAGTGTGTCTGAGAAATGGGGAGGCAGAGGTGTGTGTGTGTGTGTGTGTGTGTGTGTGTGTGCGCGCGCGCACATGTACATGTGTACATATCTCCCACAGCTGTATGATGTGAAGGAGGATGTGCCAATGGCCATCTCTGTTAATCAGTCTTTAGTCATAGTGTATTGCTACCAAGCATCCTGAAAGTAGCAAATCTGTTAATTGAGTTGATGGCTACACATTTCCATTTCTAAATCTCACCAACCCCAGGACCTCGCCTGTGGCTGTATGCCAGAGATGCACAAAAACATCTGTACATGGCCTCTTTTGGCAATACTGTGGCCAAGTCCTACTGCAGTCTGGAGGCTATCAGCCCATGTGTGCAGAGCTCTCTCTTCTCAGGTATCAGTGTCCTCCTTAATCTTCCCTTTCTTTGTCTATAGAGGGTCCTAGCTTCTTCCTTGCTCTGTTGTCTCTCAGTGGTCTATGATCTTTTACCTTCTTGGCCTCCATTCCTACCACTTGAGGCTGACACTGATGAGGTAAGGTGCTGGCTTCTGCTCCTGCTCACTAGCCTTGAACCACAGTGGGAGCCCCATATGTGTGTGCTGGGAGCTTGTAGTAATTGGCAGAGCCAAGACCTCCCAGCCCACACGTCTAGGAAGCTCTCCTCATTTTTTCTTCTCAGCTACTAATCAGATCACACATTGAAGGGCAGGTGTTCTCACAGGCTCAAAATGTCACCTCACAAGTTACTGATTGGTCACTAAGGAAAGGAGCCTCTTCATCATGGAAGAAGGCCATGACCCCTCTTCCCTAACAGCAGCAGACATATAAGCTCCCATCCCCCTCAGCACTTCCAAAGAATCTGAAATATACATATAATGAAAATGGTAATACTAGGCAAAACTAGACCAAGGAATATTCAAGGTGAGGAGTCTTGGTCCTCTAAAAGGTGAACTGCAAGTAAATGGGCTCAAACTAGACAATTAAAAGCAGGAAAGTGGAATGAAGTAAGGTTAGAAAGCCGGGTATGGTTGTAGTATGAACCTGCATTCCCAGTACGGTGGGGCAGAAGACAGTAGGATCACTGGGGTGTACTGGCTGCTAGTCTAGCTCCAGCTTCAAGGAATAAGGCAGAACAAGATAGAACAGGTCATCTGACTCACACACACATGTGCACACACACACACAAAATGACATCTGACACACACACATGTGCACAGACAATCACACAGAGAGAATTCTGACACACACATATGCACAAACACACACACATGTGCACAAACACACACACACAGAGACAGAGGCAGAGACAGACAGACAGAGACAGAGAGAGACAGAGAGAGAGAGAGAGAGAGAGAGAGAGAGAGAGAGAGAGAGAGCAGGGAAAGTGTGCAAGAATGCATAAAATCACTAAGATGTCACACTGTTCTTGACAGGAATGCATGGAAGTAAACCATGAGTTACAAAGCCAGGTGATGACCATCTATCCCATCCCATTCCTGTGTTTCTTCAGAATGTGTGAACAGTACAAGAAGAGTCTGCCTCATCTCGAGTGGCTCAGGAACCCAAGATGCTCCATACAGCCAAATAAAGAAGAAAGGTAGCAAAGGGGTAAATACAAACGAAGATGTCTGCACTTACTTTACTGTTATTTCAGTTAGAATTGCCTAAATAAAATGTGGAAGACACAGAAAGAAAGGCATGTTTTTGCCATGAGCCCAGCTGTGGAAGAGGAGGGACAGAGGGACATGTGAGGACTGACGCCTTCTCCGGCTACTTAGCTCTGTGCCACTTAATCTAGCTCTGATCACAGTCACAGGCACAACCCCTCTGGACAGAGTTAGAGTTGGGGGTGTTCTGTTATGTCCCCCCAGACACTCCTTAGCTGATGTAGGCTGGGACTTTCAGGGGGAACATGATTGGGTAGGAGCTGGGTACTTGGAGCTGCCCCAGGGATAGAGTCAGAAGCGGCTGCCCTCCGCCTCTGCACTGCATCCTCAACCCACTGCACTGACAGGGTAAACAGAAGGGGAATGACATTCCCACAAAGCCAGGGAGGGGCCTCAGAGCATCCAGGGTATTCCTCACCTGGTTAGAATGAATGGGAAAATGAAAAACTCACTTAAAACCTGACTGTGATACTTGGAGCTGCTGTGCTTTGGGTCTAGGTGGAATCTCCAAGGGGTGTCTCTAAAGCCACACACCTAGCCTGATCCCCAGATACTACGTCTCTACCTCACACTAACAGCCAGCTCTGCATAGTCGTCATGGTGCTTGAGCCTCACAGAGCTCCATGAAGCTATGCTTCTTTTGGTAAAGTGAGTTGTGTGCAGGCCTAAGCTGGACCCCAAGTATGGACAAGGATTGACTCAGAAGAGTTTTGGGAGACTCTTCAGTGGTGGGGATGTTTATTAACTTCAGGGACTCACAATCTGTTGGTAATGTGGGAAGAAAGCATTTGCTGCTGCCATACTATGGGGGCAGGTTCCATAGTATGACCCACCAGCAGCCCCAGTCACTTTATTTTGTGGCCTTGAGTAGCTCCTCTCCCTGCTATTGGCTCATAGTGCAGTCACACTGTGAGAGGTCCTACACTGTGACACTGTAGTACCACAGCAGCCTTGCCTGGCCTTTGGCAAGGGCATACGGAACCAAGCTACAAGTTCCAGCCCTTAGCACCTGGCACCGAAACAGGCTCTAGGACAGGGGTGGCCTTTTGCTAGGGCTTCTGGAATTCCTGTAACACGTTGCATCTGTCAGCTGGCTGGCGAGAGACTCCCTCATCAGTCAGTCCATATTTCCACGGGGGCAGCATGCTCAGCACCAGCCAGCTACAGGGCCTATTCGCTGCTTCTCAGGGAATTGGGGGGAATTACATAGTATGTAGGAGTGATTGTAAGTCCCAGATACAAAGATTCTCTGAGTAACATGTCTCAGAGTGTAGGGGGATGCTGGGATTCAGACGCGTTGCCTGTGCTAGCAGGTGAGAAGCTCAACACTGACCAGGAAGATCTGTCTCAAGGCAGAGCCCAAGACAGGGCTCATCCTATACTCTAAGCTAGGGCTACAAAGGAAGGGTACCGTGCTTTGGATCCCTGAGCCAAAGTTCACATTATGTCTGTAAAGAAACACATTCCATATCACAGCTTGCCACTGGCTGGCCCTAAGCTCCAACCTTCCAGTTCTCATTGCTACCCAGCTCTAAGATCACAGAGCTGGGAGAAAATGTCCCCCATCCAAGGTGCTGAACCATGGAAAGCCCATGGAACCTTCCATATTTGTTGTAGGTCTGTCCTGTGACTGCCTGTGGTGCTTTGCACCAACCTTGCACAAATTCCGTTCATGGCTGATTTGAGAACTTACGGTCAGAACTCACAGATGAATTCCACCAGCCTCTTGGTGCCTGAATGCTTGGGGTTGCTCTTCTCTGCCCACATTCTTCTCACTTCTGTCCAAAGTCAGCTCCTCCAGGGAGAGCAGGCAAGGACAGAACAGCACTCTGGAAGCTTCTAGAAGCAGCAGGAAGACAGCACTGGGTGCTGGCTTACAAACTCACGCCGGGTCTCTAGATAGCACTGGGTGCTGGCTTACAAACTCACACTGGTCTCTAGATAGCACTGGGTGCTGGCTTACAAACTCACGCCGGGTCTCTAGATAGCACTGGGTGCTGGCTTACAAACTCACGCCGGGTCTCTAGATAGCACTGGGTGCTGGCTTACAAACTCACGCTGGGTCACTAGATAGCACTAGGTGCTGGCTTACAAACTCACGCTGGGTCTCTAGATAGCACTGGGTGCTGGCTTACAAACTCATGCCGGGTCTCTAGATAGCACTGGGTGCTGGCTTACAAACTCACGCCGGGTCTCTAGATAGCACTGGGTGCTGGCTTACAAACTCATGCCGGGTCTCTAGATTCTCCTGAGTTTCATAGCTTAGAGTACCACAGAGGCAAAGTAGATTGGACTTGTGTGTGCTCATCAGGCTTGAACATGCAGAGCTCTGAGACAAGAGCAGGCAGAGCCCTGAAACAGCTGCCATGGGGCAGTGTATCTCCAAGCAAATGACAAATGAAAGCGAATGAGGCCCATGGTGCACATTTCAGTGTTTGCATTCACAGGAGACGCTGGTGAGGCCACAGTTACAGAAGGCGGATCTGTGGTTGCTGGCTTCAAATGGACTGGATCTGATATGGATGAGGTCAAGGGGGCATTTTGGGAAGACAAATGCTATCATCTGTCTCCATCATGGTGGTTGCCAACCCAATTATAGTTGTCAAAAATGCACCCAACAATGATGGGTAAGATGATTTGGTCTCTGTAAACTGTCCTATGACTTTCATTTGTATATCATGGCCCATCCCCATGAGTTAGCTGAAAGTGTAATACATTTTAAATGCATCTAATTGGCTACTTTATCACAGATAAGTTATACTTCACTAAAGCTGTCTAAAACATTCATCAGAATTTAAGAAATGTCCTCGGCTGAGAGCAGCAACCATCTCCCTGCTCCGTGAGCCATGTGTCTGGAAGAAAATCCTACTGATAGAGGAGCTGACAGGGACCTGAGCCAAGGGACTAACACATTTCTCATCTTGTGTCAGAATAAGAAGCTGTGTGGGGCTCCTTGACTTGAGTAAAGAGAAAAGATTAAAAACCATCTACTGGACATCTGGACTCTTTGTAAGGCAGGAAAGGCCACAGTATCCCATGCTTTGAAGCAACAGCCTTGCATAAATATTCACAAACATAGCCAGAAAAGGTTAGCGGCCTGCCCATCCTAAAGAAGGTGCAGGAACAGAGTCAGTAAAACAGGAGCCAAGCCATGGTGTTATGAGAAACAACAGCTTAATAAAAGCTAAGCTATTATCAAGTTATGAAGGCAAAGAGCAGGAACTAGGGGAGATGAAGAAAGAGTAAGGAAATTAAAACTACAAAAGCAAAGTTAAAATTCACACTGGGGGCAATAGAGCAGAACCAGTGGCAATATCAGCCAGACTCGCTCAGCTCTTCTAGAATAACGAGGGAAGGGCCTGAAACAGTGGAGGTGGGCCAGTCAGAACTGTGTAGGCAAGGAGAAGACACAGTCCAAGAATCAATCACAAGGTCAGGAGAATGGAGGCAGTGGTAAGATGCTTGCCTTTCGGCATAGTTTCCACCCGATGACACTTGGTTTGCACAGCAAAGGGTTTGCAGCATGGAGACGCTGTACAAATGGACCCATGGAGCATCGTCTGACATAAAGCTAAAGGGTGTGATGAGCCAATGGGAAGGCAAGATGTTATGTCATAACTGATGGCTTATCCCTCCCATCACAGTACAGTAAATAAGAGCTGCAGTGATTGGGATAAACACGTGTTCTAGGTGGAACTACCTGACTCTGGAGGATTGAAAAGGGGAGCCATGCTCCACTCTAGTGTGCCCAGAGTCATCTTGCCCCTCAGAGGTCCAGCTTGGAAAGTGGCTGCCAGGAGGACCACTGTTGGCAGTGGTATATGCATCCAAAGACCATGGATTTTTTTTCACTTCTGGACTTAGCATCCTGGAAGAAGCCCCCAACACAGACCCGTCTGGGAACCAGCAGTATTCCTTCCAATGAGGCACTAGACGAGGACTCTCCTGGGAGAGGCCAGGGCAAGCAACTGGAAGTAAGTTTCTGGTGAAGGCCCCTGGCTTAGTACACAGGTGACACGTGTCAGTGAGGAGGAACTGCTGCTATTCCTGGCTGAGCTTGCTGGTTGAGCCCACCAAGCTCATGGGAGGTCCCTCTCATGTGCTACTAGGGAACATCACAAGCGCCACTGGCCATTGACACCAACATGCAGGACAGAGATGCAGGAGTTAGAGAGCTAGCTCCTGGGTAGTGAGACCCTGGGGATTCTTGGCACCTGCCTTCATGCCTTCCCCCAGCCCACAGTGGAGTCAATGGTAAGCAGACAAAACTGCCCACTCAAGGACTTGATGGGAAGTCAGAGCACTGCACTGTGGGTCTTCTTCAGCACACACTCACATTACCAACTCTTTTTTTTCTTGGTAGTTTTAAATTTTAACTTATAACATTGTATTTGGGCTTACATGAAGCATGGATAACAGGTCCTCCCCACTCCCACCCCACACACGATGACTCTGAAAAGCTCCCCTAAAGAAATCCTAAATTAGTCTTTAAAAAATACACAAAAATACACTGGGGCAGGGACACTGGCCCTTAAGGAGCAGTAATTACTGAGGCTGAGGGGTGCCAGAGGCCCAGTGTGGTCTTTGTGCTCAGGGACTGACAGACTCAGGCTCATACATAATTCAGGAGCAGAGACAATACAAGGAACAGAATTTAGAAAGAGCCAGAGTGTCTAAACACCCATGCCTGGAGTAAATAAAGGGTTCTCAGGAACCCTGTGATGATTTTTCCTACAATTTATGAAAAAAAAAAATCATAGTGTTGAGGTACTAGTGTACCCTCCCTGTGTATTGTGAGAGCATCCCAGTTTTTCACTTTTCCCTATGAAAGCATGTAGCCCTCATGGGCCTGCAGAAGACCATATGGTACTGAAGGGACAGTGTCTCCCCTTTCTTCCTCCTCCCTTTCTCTGTGCACCACAATGCAAAGCTTTGTCGGGCTAATACTTCAAGGATCAACATCGAAATTGGAACTTTCTCTTTCTATAGCCACATCCAATTAAAAGTATCTTAGACCTCCCAGCGGCTCCCCCTCCAGGGCGGCCTGGCTGTCAGAGCACTGGAACTATACATACATTTTAAATCAACCTGCAGGTCTCCAACCCATACACAATATTATAAACAGCATTTTCGCAGCCCCTTTGTGTGCGGCTGTGAATCGGACCGCTGAATCACATGGGTAAACCCTGCCTCCACCCACACATTCCCGGTTTATGGAGTCATTTCAGAGCAATCCAATTAGTCTCCTCCACCTGACCGTCTGTTGATTACATTTGGATTTTTCTTTGTAGGCGATTTGGGGCGCTCACTCTGTGCCGTACAGCTGCAGCTTCTCACCTTCTCAACCCTGAGGACGAGAATTCACTGCACAAACTCCTGTGCAAATCATGCGTAAGGAAAACAGTTTGTACAGACGCCTGCATGTTCCAACCTCAGGAGAGTGCCCCACACAAAGGCCTTTGTGGGCCTAGCTTAGGAGAATTAGACATATTAACAGATGTAAATAAAGGGAGAAGGACTAGAGATGGACTCCTCAGAGAAAGGAGACATGACAACTGTACACAGGCCAGGAACATGGGACCACTGGCTCTGGTCTCCACACGTTTCTCTGCTCATGCTCTGTGAACATTGCTGTGACAGTGAGAAGCAAGATTTTCCCCCCTATAAAATTAAATGTCACTCTTGATAGCATAAAATCTGAAACATCATCCTCCTAAGTCCACACCAATACTTGCACAGAAAATTAAACCCTCTCTGTTTATTGAGAGGGTAATGTAGCCTTCAGATGTGTGAGAACCCCTGCTAAGTGAGAAATTAAAAAAGCACCACTGTACGGTCTAATGGTATGTATGAAATAAGAAAGGTAACTTAATTGGTAATCAGAAGAAATCATAAAACTAATCATGCAATTAATGTCTTCAAAAGCAAGCATACGAGGTGTGTATAATTACACGGAAACAGTGCAATGGTGGCCACGAGGGCCTTGCCTGGCTTCTTCGGCTGGCCTTCAGTGCTTGCATATGGACTCCCTGGCTTGGTGTCTCTGCCACCTTCTCTAGCACACGAGCCACACTGAGCTTCCCTCATGCAAGGGGCCCAGGCCTCTCTCTGAGCTTTGTTCTTCCTTCTCACTGGATATGGATCCCTTGGGAGGTATGGCCATGCGTGTATATGTGGCAGTTGGGGATTGTTCATTGAGCTGGCTGTGGGAACAATTAATGAACATGTATTTACATCCTCAATACCCTGGTTTCATTTGGAAAGCTACACTAAATAATAAACAGTTGTTGGTTAACACACAGTTTGAAGCCTGTTTGGTGCTGGTTGTTCATGATGTGGACTGAGTGAGGGGAGGCGGGGTTACCTTGTTGATAAGGAGGGCCTGTGATGAAGAACCACCAGGTGTTTTTTCCTGGTGGTTATATCCTATGTCTTTGAACCAGGAGTCGTCCATGCAGGTCATCACAGTCCATCAGAGTACTAATTGTTCAGAAACAAGAAAGCCCATTGCTGCTTGTCTGATGCGATTTGGTCTTGACAAGACAGGGATGGAGGATCACTGTGCCTTGTAGGTTCACACCTACATTACCTGTGAAGAACGTGGACTAATCTCTCTGCAGAGCTGCATGAGGCTCCCTGGACCTAGCCTGCCGCCATTAGATAGAAGAGCAATAGGCCAGTGGGAGAAGCAGTGATAGGTAGGCTGGAGTTAGAGGGAGAGATAAGATGCTAGGTAGAGGAATGGTATGAGTAGGAGGCTCATCAACAGTGGAGCAAGAGGTATGCCAGGGAAGAGCTGAGCATGGTGGAAAGTGGAGTCCAATGGGTAGAGCATGGAATCCCATGGAAAAAGAAGGTGCACTCTGTGAAATGAATACATTATGGTTACTCTTGCCCTGCTGTGAGAGTGTATTCACTTTTAACTTGTCCCCTATGCCCGAGGACGTGCAGCTCACACCCTGAAGGGGAATGCTGTGGCCTCACAGTGACAACAACCAGATTGTGTGTAGATTGTAGAGGCACGCTGGCTGTTGTAGGACACAGTTCCAACAGATGTCTGAGAGTGGACTGGGGCTGTTTTGGGCCTTTGGGGACAGTTTCAGCAGTCTCCATGGCATAGGTGGTGTGCTGAGGACTTGTGCAATGGTCCAGGAGGCGGTCCCATCGGGGCCCTGACACATGGCAGGGTTGTTCTGTGGGGACCCACCTGGCCAATGTTTTCTTTCTCTTCTAGTGTCTGTTTTCAGCAAGCAGATAAGTCACAGATATGAGACAGGCACACAATTCTCCATGCAAGAGGGAGAGAAGAATTTCTTTGCTCCTAGTAGTAGACATTCCACATAAAGCAAATGGATTACTACTTTAGAGAATACATGTGGCCAGTGGCAAGAGAAGATGCAGAAAAGGTCCTCCCTCATTGGCCCTCTGTAAACTAGAATCTGAGGGTATTCTCTTGTTCCTACACCATTTTGAGGTAGCACATGAGGTGATTTACCTTTTTGTGGGTCCTGTGATCACCACCCCCCTCAACTGTCCAATTATCTTCACATGTCATATTTCTCATGCTGAATTATGTAGCTTTAAGCCTCTCATACTGACCATGGCTCAGATCAGGAGTAACTGGGACATTTTGAGAAGCCACAGTACAGAGGATCCTCCCAAAGCTGGACCATTACATACCCCAAGTATCTGCTAGGGATGGAGGCTTTGGAAGAGAGCAAGGGTAACAGATGGGTCTGTAGGAAAAAGGAATGTCTTCAAAGTTCATGCCAAAAAGAGAAGATAAAGTGGGTTTGGCTTCCATGGCACATGTAGATTGGTGCCAAGTATATTACAGTTTACATATGGAAAAATCACAAGTGTTTCAAAGAAAATATTAAGATGTCTTTGTGCAGCCAGTGAGGTGGCTTAGTGGGTAAGGTCACTTGCCACAAATCTTAATGATCTGAGTTTGATTCCTGAGAACCACATATTAGGAGAGAACGGATTTCCACAAATTGTCCTCTGATATCTACATGTGTGCACACACAGATGCTAAATATAAATTAGTGTAGTTCTTAAAAAATATTTCTTAAACCAGAGGAGGAAAGTATTTCTTTAAACCCTTCCCTTAGAAAATTCAAACTACATAGGGAAGATATAGAAAATACAAATGACACAGAGATCATTGAGATCTGAATGGACTTTGTGGATGAGCTTTGGGGCCACAGGAAAGCAAGCAAAGCAGGAGCACCCCACAGTGACACTTACACTACTATCCCACACCCTTGGTCCCATGTAGCAAGGCAAAGCATAGGAGAAGGGATCAATACTATCTGAGAGGCTCAGGAGGTAGATAGCTTTCACTCAAAGTTTTAGAAGCTCCCTGAAGTCATATACCCACCCAAGGCAACAACCAGACAGTAGGCCACTGCTGAACATTAGGGCTTTACTCTCCAATTGAGACTCTGTCCAACTTTTCTGTGATGGGTTGAGAGCTAAGAAGGTGCAATGTGAGATTGTCAGGAGGCTTATGAAGAGGTGATTTGAAGCCTTTCACCAGCAGCTAAGGAGCACTCTGCCATTGCTGACTGGTGATATGGGAGGCAGGGTGGCCATAACAGATACAGGCACCTTCTTATCAGCCTTCAGTTTGACCCAATGGCAGCCATATTGAACCATCACCTCCATGATGGCCTAAGTTACCCTGGCTAGCTTTTAGTGCCATGTTTCCCCCAACACTGTAAACATGAAACCTATGGGTGCATCTTTACACCAGGATTCTGGCTGCAGACATGAGATATATGACTTATTGGTATTACTTTACCATAAGCAGGAGGAATGAAGGCTGGAGATCTGGAAGGAGAATGTATAGATGAACTTCATGATAACTCCTATCACCCAGGAACTGTCCACAGACTTAATCTAGTAAGTCTCCTATAGAAAGTACCCCCCTGAAGAGAGGGTAGGATCTGAAATCCAGGCTAGGTATTCCTCCTTTACCCAATGGACCACCGTGAAAAGCTGCATGTGGAAACCTGAGCTTATATATCATACAATGTGGTAATTCGTATTCTTCTGTATGTGAGGAAAAATCTGTAGATGTGCAACTCTTCAAGGGGCAACTTTTGGCCTTTTCTTCTATTCTGGTTTCTCTAAAGCGGAATGGATTCTTACAGGATGAGGGGATGAAGGAGAGACCCAACAGATGGAGGAATGGCTGGAACAAGGCTAGAGACTGGACACTGTGGAGTATACACTGCAGCTACCCAGCTGGCTCTGGGCTTTCTGCCTTGAGCTGCCTATGTTTTCGACTCCTATCCCACATCCAGCCCACTCCCATCCTTTTTTGTCTAATAAATATCTGTGGTAATTACCAGTCCTTGCAAAGGGTTCCTTAACAAGGGTGCGTTTTATCATTCCCTTAATGAGGCTGTTTTGGGTTCCCGCCTCCTGCAGGGTGGTAGTTAATGCTTAATAAGCACATGCACTATTTAAATAATAAAAAGAATATCAGCCGAGAATCTAAATTATCCCCTAACTTCTCAAAATAATCATAACATGCATTTGAAAATTCACAAATACAGCTCATGAATAAAAATGTGCTTTCGTGTTTTGATACTAATGTATACTAACAGGAAGCCCCCATGCCCAATCTGTGGACATCCATCCCTGGATTTCCTGGCCATAACAGTGACTCTGCTGTTGATGGGCTGTCCCAGGAACTCTCTGTACTGCAGCTAGGCAGGCCTCTTTTCTTTTCTGAGAGAAGGTGGGTTAGCTGACATCCATGGTAGGCTGACTGAGAGAGGAGTTGGCTGCTGGTGGAGTAAGGTAGGGATGGTGCAGATGCCCTGGTGTGTCCCTAGGGTTCCTATGATTTCATGGTGCAAATCGATTTCAGGGTTGGTATCTACCACCTCCAAACTGCTTCCAGGTAGGGGTCTTGAGGGTCTTAAGGGTACAACACAGCAAGCCATGTGTCTTGCCTGTGTAGAAAGCCTCTCAAGAAACAGCATTCCTCTGAGGCTTGGGCGCTTATCTCTCCTCCTCCTCAAAACCTTAGTGGGTTTTAATGTAAAACTAGTCAAAAGTTTCTCTTGTGGAAATCCTGGCTGATCTTCTGCCCCCTCCTTGACTGTAGATCTAAGCTTTGTGTATTGTGAGTGAAGCTGTCTAAGCCAAATTGTGTTCAAAACTGTCTCTTTGTGCTAACAGACTTAGAATCAATCAGCTTAAAATGGCACTTGCTATGGAAGTCACAGACAATAGTCCAAAGAAAGCAGTCTGCCCTCAGAAGTTATCCCATAAGATATTTCTATAGCTGTCATGCAAACTTTGCTCAGTTACATGCTCTTGCTGATAGGAAGTTAAAATCTGTATATTTCTCTTGAAAACAATTGTGATGTACTAAGTATTAAGCAGTCATGATTTTAAAGAAGACAACACACATTCATGCTGAGATTAATAACGTTCCTAAGATTAGGCCAAAAAGTGGAAATGTCAAATTATTAATCTAAAATCTTTCTAAATGAAGTATCCTTTCCCTCAAAGTGATCTTTTTAAAATAAAAAATGTAATAAATTGACCATAAAAAAAAAAAAACCTAAGTGGGAAAGGTGTGTGTGTATGTGTGTGTTAAAAACAAATTTCCTATTTTTCAAACTTGTTCCTGCTGTCTCTTTTGCAACTGCTGTTTCCCGCCTGCTACCATTACAGGGACTGTGTAAGGATTAGATTCAGCGTATGAAATTCAAGTAAGCTCAAGCCCTTGGTGAAAAGTCAGCTTCTCCCTCTAGCAGGGCTATGCCTACAGCAGCAAGGGGAGAGCACCCTCCCAGAGCTTCCCTCTCAGTGGGTGATCCTCAGCAGTGGAGACTCTGCGAGTCTTTTCTGTTTCCTCCAGGTCTGAGTGTGGCTGCCTGCGGATCCACTGATGAAGATGGCTGTAACTAGGGGGTACTGCGGAGCTGGGACAAAGCATGGATCTGGGGGAGGAGTGGGGGAAGGGGTTTAAGTTGATGATTGCAAGGATTTCACACTCCAGCACTTAAACAAAGGTCAGACACAAAGGATACTGTGAATTGAGGTATTTGTGGGTGGAGAGGAAGCCAAACAAAAGCAAACAGCGTCTCAGATTTAAACCCATCCCCTGTGTTTGCTGGCTTTTCTCCCTGGCCAGGAAATCCTGGTCTCAGGCAGCGCTGAGGGCCGCCTTGATGTATACAGGGCTCTGAAGCCTTGCTTGCTGACATCATCATGCTAATTTGAGTCCTATCTTGTTGTCCCTCATGAATAAATCACTATGCTAGTGGCAAGTTGTGCAGTGCCCTCCCACCCCAGTAACTAATTAGGGGTGGTTTTAATATTGTTATTCACGAGATAGTTGCTTTTCATTTACTAACAAGGGTGAAGCAGAAGGTCTTGGGGACAGAGGGGCTCCCTGGGGATTGGGTGAGGAAAGAGACAGACTTGCCCTGTGGGTCTGTACCTTCCACTGAAATCACTCATTATTATGAACTACTGAGGACTCACAGTTTGGGTGTTTTGGGGCAGGGGGTGCTTATACCTCGCTGACTTCTCCTCCTACTTCACAGCCTGTGATCATGAGCACACTGGAAGGCTGCTGCAGTCAGAGTAGTTACCACCTTAGGAGAAATAGAGCCCATTAGGTAGACTGGCACAGTCTGCCTCTGCAAGTGTGAGCACAGACAGGTGAAAACATCTTGAGGAGCAACATGTCTGAAACAAATATAATAAACAGAATGCTAGGAGGGACCAAGATTAGAACACAGTTTATGCCAGGTAGTCATGCTGAAGGAGCACGCTTCACAACTTATTTATTGGCTGTTAATAGAATAAGTTTTTATTACCAACAATCAAACATTTAAAGCCCTTTCACACCAGCAGCCCATAGCTTTGCCACATGGCCCTTCCATGGAAGAAGAACAAACTTACATACAACATACGGGGTTCTTGGATTCTTCCTGAGTTAGTTATAAATATTAATTAATAAAAATTTTTAAGATTTATCAGATGAAAAACATATTAATATAGAAAATGAATGGCTTCCATGCTGTTCTTTCTGTTCTTGCCCTGACTGGAAAGACATGGGCAGAGGCCACATGTCCAAGTACAAATGCTAGACCAGACTACAGACCAGTGTACACAAAAACTAACAACAGCAGCTTCCTCTTCTTAGATGCTTACAGCCTAAGAGTGCTGGCTGGCAGAGACTTTCTATGAAGATTAGTTATCTTACCCCTGACCTATACATGTATGTAGAGGTTCTGAGTTACGTAGTCGTGTTACCCCACCCTCACCCCAGCTTTTCTATATGTACGCCTGTCCATTCTTCAGTCCTTGCTGTCCCTCAGCACAGTCCAGATACAAGTTGTGCAGCCTGAGATCATTTGTTGTCTTGAATAGATCTTGTTCTTTATGTCTTTGTTTTGGAAGTTTTCAACGCCACACTTTACAGCATTCAGTATTGAAACCTCCTTGCCGTTCTCTAAAAGGAGAAGGGGTTGAAGCCGTGTGTGTTCATACAGCTATGTAGCAAAAACTCTATAACTCTGAGCTTCTTCAAATGCTTAGCAGTATTTCCCATCTTCCACATGTTTGCTGCCCGGGGAGAAGATGAGCTATAGTGTTGTCTATGCTGTTAGTTCCTGGCGTTTAGTACCCTGGTTGGTACTTGTGGAGTCTGACCAATGAGGAAATGGGACACTAGTCTGAAAGCTGACACCTCATCCATTTTGAGAAGAGTGAGAAATGACACAGAGGGCCCTGGAGGGACAGAGATCTTGACCTGTTGGAGAGCCACGATGCACAGAGTTGGGAGCCAAGATATGGTTTTACTGTCTCCTTCAATAGTGCTCTGCCTCATGAGGGATGTGAACATGTGGTAAAGAAGAAATGGATTGCAGAGATTCCCTCTAGTGCAGGGGACAGAAGATGGAAGAGGGCTGTTCATTCTCTCTCTAGCACAGCCTTTCTGAGTGGAAGATCCAGTCATCATCAGGAATCTTACCATGTAGTTCTGCTTGAGTCTGCTCTGAAGCATAGGGAGAGGTTTTCCTACTAGTACCACAAGAGACCCTTCCAGGTCCAGATCATACCCTGTCCTCTGGGAGGTCCTAATTCAAGTTTCTCCATATGGGGTAATAGTCATACTGCTTCTGAAGCCTGGGCCAGAGGAGCTGTGACTTTTCAGGGCAGGGTTCATCACTCACATCTGCTAAACAATGTCTCTGTATCTCTTTTGTGCCTGGTTCTAAGCTAGATGTCTAAGGGACAAATTACCTAGCCTGGTGATCTAGAGAACAGAAATGAAAGCCAAGAGTGTTCTTGGTAAATGTGCATGCTAGGAGCAGAGTCATTGCAGGCTCAGGAGAGCAGAGATAGATGGGTAGCCACAAGAGACCTTGGTCTTGGTGGCAGGTGTTTGCATGGTATGCTCAAGGCCTGGTTTTATCCCTACTACCACAAGGAAAGATAGCCTCTCCCCGCCCTCAGAGTGAAGAAACTAGATGTCACATATTGGAGGGGTCACTAGCACTTGTATAGACAGCTCTGCAGAGTCTACATATGCCTAAGAGTGTCATTTCATCACACGACTTCATTGATGGGCAGCACATCATCCTGCTCCATAACCCTGAAGATGCCAGCTTAAGGAAGCAGAGTAGAGACACACCAGGAGGAGAGCCCTCCATGCATCACTGCCAGGAGCAAGCCCTGCTGAGGTTCTAGCTGTTATGATGGGCTCCAAGTCTGGGCTCTTTTCTGGGATCCCCTGAAATTTATTGCCTCAGAGGACATACCTGCAACGCCTGCTCCTTGTAGCTCTAAAGATGTCATCTCTGGGTCCAGATAGCCAAGCATTATCTTGCAAAAAGCATGAAAATCCACATGCTTCATTTTTAAAACTCTGGATACAGTAAGCTTTCCTCTTTGTTCTGTGCATCCCGATGTTTTGGAGCTGGATCCATGTGTTTGATGGTGTGCTGTATGCATGCATTTCTTCATTGGCACTAAACACTCCATGCAGATCTCATTTCTGTTCTTTAAAGATGTCTTTTAATAGCTAATCTTCTGTTTTAATATCTTGCTTGCTAAATGTGTTGAGATAATTAGGTGATAGACCTAGACAATTACTCTGTGGGCAGAGAGCAGACAGCTTCTCATATTTATATAAATACACATGGTTTAAATAAAACACCAACTGCTTGCATTCGGGGCCCATTTAAACCAGGCAACTTGGGAAGCTGTTGGATTGCACTGGCTGTTTGGGCTCATTTTTTGTGGTTCATTTGTTTGTTTGCTTTTGCACAGGACTGATTAGGCAATTCAATCAACAGTTGAAAAACTAAAGTCCTGGATGGACTAAGCCACTTGGAATTCAAGTATAACCCAAGTACAGGTTGATAGACGATGGGCTTGCTTGGGGCTGAATGAATAGGGCAGTACTGATTCTCTTTCACAGAGGAATGTGGAACTTGGCTGCCCACTATATAATGATGTCAGGTGACCTGGGACAGCGGAAGTTCAGGATACATAGCCAGAATGTCAGACTATTACACATGAAGGATATGTTGGCTTGAAGACACACCCCAGGGTGCACTTTACAGTGAGCCCACTCTGGTATATTGCCCTGTGAGGAAGTGTTAGGTTCTTATGCCTTATAAATAGGTGAAATTTATAAAATCAAGTAATTGACTTAAAGACTTTGCCAAGATGTAGAATATGGCAGAGACACCTCTAGTCCTATACATAGCCCTTTACTGTGGGTCACTTCAGCTGGCAATGACTTCACTGTTTTCTGGTCACAAGTTTGCTGTGTTTGTGATCTCTTTCAGCATTTGTATCATAGATGTAGGACAAGTGATCTCTCTACCTCCTGTCAAGCCTTTGTTCTTGTAGGTTCAGCTTCTTACCCCACAGGGCTCCAGCCTAGAGATCTTGTCATCATCTGCCTGGCTTCTGCCCTCTGAAGTATAACTTGCCTTGAAAATCCTATTGTACTAGGTGGGAGATTCTGTGACCACAGATCTCTGCAACATCAAGGGCTTTATGGGCTACTCTCCCAGGAAACACAAGGGTACTTGCTCCTCCACCTCCCAGGGTGGAATTGCCTGAAGCCTAGGCACTAAGACAACCACTACCAATTCTTCCCTGAACCTACGCACACAAATACAACACACACACACACATATACTACACACATACACTACACAAATACAAATACAATATGCATATATATATACACACACTTATACAATACAAAACACACATACACTAAAACACAAATAGATGTCTATACATAAAAATAAACATAGACATCCCACATATACACAGACATGCAGACATCATACCTACATCCAAACACACAGAATATATACATAAATACATACACATAAACAAACACACACATATATATAAACATATATATACACATACATACAAATATACACACATACATAAAAACATACATATGCATACAAACATACATATACATACATGTGCATACACATACAGTTACACAAACACACACACACAGTATCTATCTCTTTATGTCTTCATGTCCTTTGTCAGGGCAGAGTCATGATATACAGCCTCTACTTCAATGTCACCTACCTCATCTTAACTGAAATAATGACAATAATGACACTTGTAATAATCCTACATCCAAACAGTCACAGTCTGAGAAACTGGGAACCCTTGAAGGGAAGCATTCAGCTGTTCACACCAGCCTAGGTGCTGCCTGCAAGGGCATGCCCTGCCCTGAGCAGAGCTTCTGCAGGGCTCTCTTCTGAGAACACAGGGCCTCTTGTTTATGTCATTACATGTCGACTCACTGTGGGTGCCTTATTTACTTTTCATGTGCTTATGTTTCACTACTACTTTACTACATTTTCAAGGCCAGGATCCATGACCTTTCAGCTTCTGCTAGCATCTTATGGTCAATAAATATTTGTAGCTTTGCTTTAACTGCTTTTAAAGCTTTTGCTTGGTGGTTTCAGAATCACATCTTAGTCAATATTTCCAGAGTCACATCATGTTCCCATGGTTAGGAAATGCTTTTGGAATGAACAAAATCCCTTTCACCTCAATCACACACATGTTAACCAACATTTAATACTACTTGGGGATAGCCGCAAACTTCTTATGCAGAATGAAATGCCCATGTAAAAGATGAAGAGGCTTGTTTGTGTTGTGCTTCTTCTTGGACACATCTCATAAAGCATCAGCTTTGCCATGTGTAAAAGGCTCAGGAGGGTCCAGTTACAAATCACAGCTGTTCTCTTCCTTGTGAGATGAGGGGAGGGGATGGTTTTGTCCACAGCAGGGCAGAATGTTCATGCTGAGGTGTCACTCAAGGTAGACATGACCATCTGGAAGCAGACACTCTAGCAGCTTCTCCTTCCTTCCATATTCCAGACCATGGGCTGATGGCCTATGCCCCTGACTTGTACCCCCAGGATCTGGCTTCCTGTGGCCAGCAGTCTTCAGGTGTGTTTTGATGAATGCCAGGAGAAAGTGGCTCCTAAGGTCTCAAGACTGAAGGAAGCTATGCTGTTACCTGAGGACCTCTCGGGCCACCTCTCCAACCTTGGCTACAGCTGTCTCTTCCTCAGAGTCACCTTTGGAACTTGTCTTCTGAGAGACATAGATGAGAAATGCCAGGGTGACCCTGAGAGGTGGTCTTTTCTAATTTAGACAGTGCTCCTAAGGAGTCACTATCTATGGTCAAATTCCTGGTTGTCTCTGATTGGCTTCAGGGTCTGCAGTGATGGCTGATATCAAACGTGTAGATGGCTATATTTATGCTTGATTATAAGAGGAAGTTTCCAAGAGGAAAAAATGCAATTTAGAATTCCAGAGAAGCAGGACATACTCATAAAGGTGACTGTCAGGGCCCTGCTATAAACATTTGTCCTTCAAGCTCATCTTGAGGCCCTGACCTGAAATACCTCAGAATGGAACTATATCTGGAAGCAGTCTAAGGTAAAATAAGGCCATATGGATAGGCCCGAGTCTGGTCTAAATGATGTCTGCATATGAGCAGGAACTCTGCACATGAAGGCAGACATATACACAGGGCACAGTGGAAAGGCTATGTGACAGTAAAGGTCTCCACCAGGAGAGAGTGGTTCAGGGCAGTCTCCTTCTAGTGCTAGAAGGAAAACACCCAGTATACACACCCTGATTAGGTAGGGCTTCCAGGGCTGTGAGCCAGTCATGTCTACTGTGTGAGCCTGCAAGGATGGCGCTCACTTGTTATTCTGGCTACAGTGATTTCAGTCTCCATAGTTCCCATGGTATCAACTGGGAAGTTTCTGCTCGCCTGAATAAGTAGAGGGTTTTTTCTTAGACAATAGAGAGCAATCCAAAATCCCACAGGTCTTTAGAAGGCACCTGTCTTGTCTAGCTGTGGCCCAAGGCCACAGATTCCCTCCTAAAGGGACAATGGAACTGGTACCAGACAGCTGGCCTCATGAGATGGAAGTCTTTCATGAGTGTGAACATTGGTGGCTGTGTATGAACCACAGGCTGTTCTGATTGGCCTGGGAGAGGTGAAAGGATGAAAGTATCTTATAGCAAATTCTTCTCTCCATCCTTGGTTTCTGGATGACATGCTTTTTTTTTTTTTTTTTTTGGTCCCCAGAAGCTGGTCACAGTAGGACTCAGTGTATGATTTGCTCATGAGATTCACAGAAAGGTGAGCCATGTGACTTAGCAGACACTGCTCCATTTTTTTTTTCTCATAGAGATTGGTCAACTGTACCTAACTTCTGACCACTGAGAACCAGGATAGCATACCCACATGAACTCAAAATGAAGTTGCCTCCTGACGAGAGATATAGTCAGTGTCCATCACCTGGCTGGATCCACAGTTCTTGTTTACACCAGTCACAGTTCCAGTGCCTCTAGCCTGGCTGAGCATTTGGTTTATGGATACCTTTGCTGGGCTATATGTCCACAACATGCCAGTTTCTATGACAAAATACCCAGGAAAATTCAACTTAAAAGAAGAAATGTTTGTTTTGGTTCACTGTTTCAGAGGTTTCAGTCCATGGTCACATGACACCATTGTTTCTGGGCATAATGAAGCTGAATGTTAGGCATGGTCTAACAGAGCTCTTCATATCATGGTACCCAGGAAGCAGAGAGAGGAGAAGGTGCCAAGAAAAATATCCCTAAGTTACTCCCCCAACAATGTCCTACTACCTTCCACAGTACCCATCAATCAGGGACCAAGGTTTTAGCAATGACCTTTTGGAGACATTTAAGATCCAAACTATAGCATCTCTGGATCCTGTCTCTGATTTCTAACCTGTGACAATAGGATGGGCCCAAATCCCCATGTCAGCCTTGTCTCATAACTGGTAGGTGATCCAGTGATCTGTGTGCATACAGCATGTCGTAACCAGGGACATGAACAGGAGCCATGTTCCTCTCTGACTTCAGTCTACAAGAGTCTTTCTCACTCCTTCCTCCTGGTACTAGCTATAGGACTTGGTCCTGTGCAAGGCAAGTGAGGACAGCCTTGAGTACCCTAGAATGCCCATGTCAGGGCATTGCCTGTTTGGCTCACTCTGTGTACTGTGGGTGACCTGACCTCTGAGCCATTATCTGAGTTTGGATCCATGTATGCAGCTGGTCCTAACCTGGTTCACAACCACAATGACATCATTTGGCATCTAGAGATTCTTCCCGTAGATCTCAGGAATACTTATCTTCAAGCCCTTCAAGGTCAGAGGCTGATAAAGGCTGTGTGCCTTGTAAGAAGTGAGACCTATAAGAGGTCCAACCAATCTCAGGAAAGTTGGTATAAGTGTTCTGAGTCCTTCATATGAGACTTAGTAGCACAAGGAGACCTGGGCTCCTGGGGAACATGTTAGGCATTGGGGAGGGTCTCTCATGTTTCTAGTATTCATGTTCATGCAGCCTTGCTCACATCTGTCAGTGGCCTCTGTGTGCGAGATTGGCCTTGGGCTCTGGGTTGTATTGTCTGTGAGTCAGAACCACTGAACTGGACAGCTCAGGCTGCAGCCAGTCCTCTCAGCAGTGCCAGCTTGGCTACCATCACTATGTGGCCTCCAGGAGCCATAGGAACCTTTGGTGGGGAGCAGACAATGGGGTGTGGTGAGGAAGGTGGTTAACATAACAAAGGTCCCCAGTACAGAGTCCCTCCGCCCCCTGTGAGTTTGGGACTGACAGATGCTCTTAGCTCTGGCCCTCTCCAACACCGCCTCTGACAGCCCTTGACAGTATTCTCAGCCTTAGAGCAAGGTCCTTCTCTGTTTGCATGAATGCACTTGGAGCAGATGCTAGAAAATGGGAGTCAAACGCACCCTTTTTGTTACTGCGTTTCCTTTTCTGTGAGTACCATGTGTGACGTAAGGGGTTTATAACTGCAGGGAATGTTAATTGTGATGGAGTCTGATGATGAGCTAAAAAGCTCAAACTCCACCCAGAGCCTGCTGCAACTTTGTTTCAGAAAATTAAGAATTGGGGAGCAGGAAATGATACAGTATCCACATATGTACACATCTGTACACAGTTACACATTTATGTAGACAGATGTGCAAATGGATACATAACATATACATGGTGTGCAAGTGCTATGCACAAATACTTATTTGTATATCCACATGCATACCCACATGTGCACTCACATTTTCATGGACAGATGTATGAACATAGTGCTGTGACATGATTTCTACACTACACACATCAGTATTCATAACGACAGTCTTTTTAGGATATTCATTTGACAGAAAGAGACACTGGGATCCAAGCTCAGGCCTTCCCAGCGGCTCAGCTATGGAGGAGTGGAGATTGGATCTGCATTCGCCTTGTTCCTCTGATCTTCTTTTAGAAGTACCCATGTCTAGAGTCAGGTAGCTTCCATTATCTGAGCTCCATAGAAATACCTGTGTGTCCTTTCTAGGGACAAATAAATAAGCTGTGACTTGGATTTAAATGGAAACATGATGCCAAAGGTAAAAAGAATATAAATTGACATGAATAAATCTCGACGTCATAGATCAGACAGAAAGATGAAGGGGTGCACTAGCACTTGTGAGGATAGACTATTGCTCCTGAATAGGCCTACACATACAGACTGAGGAGAGCTTTGGGCCATCTTCCTTCTAGGCCCAAATAAAGGTGTGTTAAGCTTTTCACAGACCCTGAAAGTACCCAAGCCGACAAAAATGGAACTGGAAAGCGTACAATATTGTTGTCTTCCCTCTGTGTTTATTAAACAGCAAGTAGCCATGAGACCATCAGAAGTTTATAGGCATATGTAAAATAACTGTGTTATCTTAAAAAGGTCAGATAAATGCTCATTATCCTTGTTTATAAGGCTAGAGGCCATTGTAGAATGTGGAAAAACACCATCCACATGGTCAAAGCATTCAGGTTTACCTTTGTGGTTGCATGAGTGTTCCTATGCAGCAAGGGCTTTCTTCCTGGGAGTTCAGAGGGTTGTCTGATGCTGCATCCAAGATTTACATATGTCTAAGGGGACCAGCCACTGGGTTGTTCCCTGCAGGCAGTCACAGCCATGTAGCTGACTATGTGGTAGGTTCTCTTTTCATAGTTGCTCCTTTACATGACAGTCTGTAATATCATGTATAAAGCTATGACATTCAGTCTTTGCAGGGTGGTTTTTGTAGGCCCTGGCCTACAGATCAGCATGTGGCCCTTGAAGTGTGGATGAAACTACAGTTTCTGAGCTGCTGTTCTCGTATGCTGTAGCCTTCCTGGTTTAACTTAGGAAAGCTATCAACTTCAAGGATTGTCTTAGCTTTCAAAGGGAAGAAAAATATAGGACTCAAAGATTTCATTTCTAGCTGCCTGGAAGAATACCTCCCAGCCATGAAGATCAAAGGAATAAAGAATAAACACACACCCTTATCCAACCATCTACTCTTCTATCCACCACCTGTCATTCATTCTTCCATCTATCTGCCTATCACCTGTATCCTCCCTTCACCCATCTCTCCATCCACCTATTCATAAAACATCCATCTACATATCAGTTTAACCATTCATGGATCCAATCATTTGTTACCACCCATCCTACAACAACTGACTGAGAATGGATTAGAGGTATATACTGGGCTAGCTACCTAGGTCAGACATGGGTTCTCTTTTTGTGACTATTCAACCTGAAGGGCTTGTAAGACCAGAACCCACTTTTTTCTCCTGTTCTAATTATAAAGAAGTAGAGACCAGCAGGAGTCACATGACTTGTTTAGTGTTACAAGAGTATTGGTGACAAAGCCAATTGTTCCAAAACTTTCTCCACAGCTCTTCCCTCAGCACATGTCATTCTCTGTCTGTGTTCCCTGTGGGATCAGATGAGGATTCATAAAAGTTTATGAGGTGAAGACTAATAGACTTCCCAACACTTCCCATACATTTGCTTTATGCCCCTGTGCTCTGGGTTCAATTCCCACAGTTTAATTTACCTGCAATTAATCAAAGTGCAACACTATTAAATAAAATTACAGAAATTAATACATTGGTATTAAATTGTGTGGTGTTCTGAGAAGTATGATGGATTCTTTCACTACCCAGTACTGTCCCACTTGATATGTGGCCAAGCTCTTTGTCCAGAGTACTCAGGCCATATAAGCTACCTCCTCATTGGTTACCTATCAGTTATCAGATCAAGGTCAGGGTCAGGGTTTCACAGCCAAGGCTTGTATTGAAGGCACCTCCATTGCACTTAACTGTGATCACAAACCATGGAGGTCACAATGCTAGTGATCTAGATGGGCCATAGAGAAGCCAAATGCTTCCATTAAATGAAATGGAGAGTTTTCAGTTTGAGAAAAAAGACTGTGCTAGCTGAGGTAAGATCTATGGCAGGACAGAAACTTCTGTGCCGAACTTTTGGTTCGTTTGGCTGATATACTTCAGACAAAAAGAATCCTGGCTCCAGTCAATGCTGTGTGCTTGGATCTAACAGAGAAGACAGGAAATGACAGGCTAGTGGACATTCTTGGAAACTCTCAGTCCTGGAATACATACTCCCCTGGTGACTTGGGTCACTCTCATTTGCTAGATCTTAAAACAAGTTTAAGAAACTAAGACTTTATATTTTCCCCACAATGTCAAGGTGGTTTTACTTATTTATTTTTTTTGAGACAGGGTATTATGTTATCTAGACTAGTCTTGAACTTACTCTGTGTCCAGTGAGAACTCATGTCCTGTATGCCTTTACTTCCACAGTGCTGGAATCACAAGCATGGTGGTAAATTTCAAAGTTAAGGCTTTGTGCTTGCTAGGCAAATACTACCAATGGAGCTACCTCTCTACCTCACCCCAAAGGCAGTTTTTATTTGAGATATCAAACTTTCCATACAAATGTTTCTTGGTACTTCTACCCATGAGGAGGTCTATGTGTGTGACTCTGCTTGCTAGGCCTCCCAGCATGGCTTGTGACACCCAAGTTTTGTTCAGAGAGCTTGGAAATCCAACTGGGAGGGAAGGGGCTCTGGGTTTTCAGACTGAAAAGCCTGCCTTGACTTTTTTCACCAATAGATCCCTTGTGGCCTCTTAGTTCAATGGGAGTTGTGCTGTTGACACCCAAAAGAAAAGCATGACATAGATGTGGATAGCTCTTCTCAGAAGAGGACCTAGAGAGAAGAGACTTGCAGGAGTTGGCAACCATTCACATCCTGACCTAAGAGATCTGTGGACCTTCTTGTGGTGGCTGAATTTTAAGTATCTGGAAAGGGGTGGGTGTGGCCTGCACAGAACTCTCAGGAAGTCTTGGAGCAAGCTGGGGCAAGAGGAAAAGCAAGTGACTTTTCAGACTTTAACTGGGAACTCAGGACACCACGGATGTCTTCTGCTTGCAGGCTTCTAGGTTTACATCAGGAGATGAAAAATGCACAGAGACCACTTGGATGACCTTGCTCAAGGTCCTGCATCCTCATTCTGATGTGATGTGGATGGAGAATTTCCATTCAGGCTCCAGAATTAGAAAGTAAGTCAACGCTAACTCCTTTTCAGCCAAGGTCTTAATTCTGGAACTCGGATGCTTCCAAACACAGATATTCAGAGCCTTTCCGTTTGTCTGTTTTTCTATCTCCTCTTCACATCTTTTTCTCCCCTCCCTTATCCTTTAAGTCCTGGTAAATTCCTTGCAACTCACAGAGGATTAAGTCACCCTAATTTCAGGAGCCTATCAACTTCAGAAGAGATGTGCAAGTGTGACCCCTAGTGGCTGCAGGGGAGGCAGCGGTGCAGGTGCAGGAACCACCCAGAGGCTGAGATCCCTCAGGGCTGTACAAGAAGGAAGAGCTTGCCTATAGCCTCACAGTGGACCTTGCCGGACAACCAGGACCAAGCCTGCAGTGTGCTTTGAGTGATTCCACCTGCTCTGCTGTCTGCCAAATGACCTGCTAACATTGGACCACACTCAAGATAGACAATCTCTCTGAAAATCCCTATAGTCCACTTTCATCCATGCCAGTCCTTCCTTCCTTCTTGTCTGTATAGGATGACAGATTTGGGAGCCTCAGAAAGTTCTTTCTACTCCCAACTACCATGAGAAAATGCCTGTTATTTCTGAGGAAACTTTTTATGTGGATTTGAGTGAAGCCAGTGGCTGAAGACAAATGTAGACTTTTGATGTGGTTCAGTTCTCAATGTCCAGCAGACAAATACACATTGGAGATCCCAAGGCAGAGCTATCCGCAGAGGTGGGTGTGGTGTGGCTTTAGTTAAATCCTGGAATGTTTGAGTTTGTCACAAATCAGTCCTCTCATGGGCAAATGAGAGTGGATATTAGCACCCGTTTGGCCTCAGTTGTCGAAAATCTCCCTTTGTAGGCAAGGAACACAAATAGACATTTTCCTAGAAAGGGTCCACAGTGCCTGGCAGGTAGGCCCTGAGGTGTGAGCATCAGTCTCAGCCACAGACTCCTCTGGATGACCAGAGTCATGTGGGAGGGTCAAGGATAGGGTGGAGGGATGGATGTTCTGGGGTAGCATTCCTCCTACTTCTGGCAGCAGAGGAGTTTTCTAGACAGCTGTTTGGGGCTAGTAACAATGTGCCATGGAGGGATGGTGTCTTGGATGTGTGCTGGGAGCCAATGAAGACGAAGAAGAGTAGAGGCTAGACTGAAGGTGCCAGAGATACCCAAGAAGGTGAACTTTGAGGAGAATGTCCTTTGTCTTGGTGGACCTTGGTAGCCCTCACCCCACACTGAACATGGTGCAGGACATGGTGCTATGGTGGTTAAAAATCTCAGGTCTGTATATCATGAGCTTGGCTTTTCTCATGGCTCCTCAGGTCTCCTCTCAGTATGTCCACCCTTTATCCACAGAGGGACAAATGTCTCTGGACCTAATATCAGAGTCAGCAGCTCAATGGTGGGTAGTTCCAGGTGGGCTGGAAGGAGACCATGGCTCCAGATGCTAGGAGCATATGTTACAAAAGTTGATGGGAGACCTTTCGGGTTCTCCAGCCAATGTTCCTCAGCTCCAAAGAGCTGTTAGAGGACAGGGATTCAGTATAGAAGCCTGTATCTGACTCTAGAAACCACATCCTCAAACATTTCTCCAAAACAGCCCAGATGTCCCATGGTTAGCTCCACTTGAACCAGGATGGGGAGACCAGTGGAGCTAAACATGGTATAGTAAGTTAGGATAGGATTTCTGCAATATGTACATACATCCACAGCATGCCCCCTTCAAAGTTACAGTGACCTACTGAAACCTGATCAATGTCACTAGAGGACAAATGTGACAGATGAGGCTGCCAACTGTGGTTCTGTGATTAGTGCCCTAGCATTTTATACTGGGATCTTAGTCAGAGCTCAAGCAAGCCAATCCTCCTAGGAATTTGTCAGTACTTAAGGGAGGTCAGGTCCTGGTCCCCCCCCCCCCCATAGTTATTCTCAGGTGCTTGTGGTCCAGGGAGACCTGAATGCAGGAGATGTTTGTAGTCATGTGTCTGTTCATGGCAAAAGGGCTCTGACTCCTGCTGGGACCATAAGGATCAGTGTGGTCTCTGTGCAGCCATATTTCCCAGGTGGGTATTTGTTTACATGTTTCTTTTCAAATGCCTGTTGACAGGAGAAAGCATAGCCTCAAGCAGACATCATCAGCTCACATACGTGTCCTATACATAGGCACTCATGCACACATGCACACATGCACACATGTGTCCTACACACAGGCACTCATGCACACATGCATACATGTGCCCTACACACTGGCACTTGTGCACACATGCATACATGTGCCCTACACACAGGCACTCATGCACACATGCACACATGTGTCCTACACACAGGCACTCATGCACACATGCACACATGCACACATGTGTCCTACACACAGGCACTCATGCACACATGCACACATGTGTCCTACACACAGGCACACATGCACACATGTGTCCTACACACCGGCACTCATGCACACATGCATACATGTGCCCTACACACTGGCACTTATGCACACATGAGCACATACACACAGGGCTACATTCAGCAGCTACCATCTTTCCTCTTCAAAATCATACATATTTCATAAAGCTTCATGCAGAGTGTCTTCTGATTTATGGTAATTGTCAACAAAAGCAAAAACATGGACAATTTTAACCCTGCAATAGCTAGGAGTTAGCTGGCATGAAATTACGCTGTTGTTTTTCTTTTCTTTACAGTGGGGAGAAGGCTTCAAAACACCCCATCAGACAACCTCTGGGGCTCGCATGCAGAGAGGGTATTGTCACCCTAATTGTGGTTCAGTGTGTGCACCAGGGCTGAATCCATACAGGATGTTGCCTGGGCAGCCCATGGGCTAAGGCTGGAGGACTTTGACTAAAACTCATTTCCATATCAAACCCAATTTAGATGAAACGTCTTGGTTGAAAAAAAAATAACAGTGCATCAATAGCCCCTTGATTAGATTTTCATCTCTCAAGCAGACAAATATGAATATTTATTACCATGAATGCAGATTTTTCTCTTTCTATTGCTCTGATCTTGAATATTATCCATTACTAATTTTTATGAAAATTTGGGCAACATAATGTTTTCACATAAACTGACAGTTCTTGAGATAACCCCTGGTATTGTCTGGTTGAAAGTGACAGCTTCCGCTCATTCATGTGTTAACGAGGGATTAAATATTGTTTTTCATTCCCATAATCTAAGATGGACTGGAAATTAAAAATTGAACATTGTATATTAGCAGGGCTTTGAGGACCAGAATTTGTTTGCATTCACTTAGGGAAGATCTGGAAATTAGCAGCTTAATAATCAGCTCCTCTTATGTTGCTGCCGAAGGCAGCTTCATAAAGCAGTGCTGACATTTCTCAAATAAATTCATTACTCTACCTGCAACACCCAAATGAAAAGACCTCCAATAAACCACAAGGAACAGACAACCGTTGCTCCAAAAAGTAAAACCTCAACACAATTTTTAGTGCCTTTATGTCTCTGCCAGGGAAAACTGACTGCTCCAGGTGTGGAAGGCAGGAATATTGTTACATGTCTCCATTACAAGTTGCCCAAAGAGGGACCTTTTCACATAGTGCTACTGGTCCCTGCTCCTGGAAGGTACTCTTTACAGCAATGCAATGTCACTAGAAGCCACACCTTACCTGGTGGCATTGCTTTTTTCTTACTGTTATGGATTCATGGCCATGATGAAAATGTGACTTTGATGGGATTTGGGATTTTAAATCATTATTGTGGTTTAAAAACACACACTAAATTCCATTGATCCACCACCAACCCACCTACATATTTATCCGTCTATTCTATCATTCTTCTACCTATCCAAGATCTACAAATCCATCCATTGGTCCACCTACCCATCTGTCTACTAACTAATCTAACCCCTTACCTAGACCTATCTACCCACCCATCCATTCACCCACTTACCCACCCAACCACTTATTTATTTACTTATTTACCCATCCATTCACTGACCCATTCATCAATCCTATCTACCCACTCATCTATTCACTCACCAGCCTGCCATTTACCCGTCAGTCTAAACATTCATGTATCATGTGTCCATTCACCTACCCATCTATTCTCCCTTCCCTTATCTCCCCATCTACCCAATGAAATATCCACACACCTACTCATCATCTACATGTACCTACTCCCATTCACCTATATACTCATCTACACACTCACCCTACTCACCCGAAATCATCTATTCATCTACTAACTAATCCACTTGTCTATTTGTCTATTTAATGAGTACATCCATCTCTCTACCTACCTCCCCATCCATCTGTGGCAGTTTTAATAGCTATGGTCCCCATAACCTGTGTGCTTGAATGCTTGGCCCATAGGGAGTGAGTGGTACTATTAGGAGATGTGGCGTTGTTGGAGGAATCATGTCACTGTGGAGGTAGACCTTGAGGTCTCATATATGTTCAAGCTATGCCCTGTGTGGTACACAGTCTCCTTCTGCTGCCTATGGATCAAGATGTAGAATACTTGGCTACTTCTCCAGCACCATATGCATCTGGGTACTGCCATGCTTCCTACCATGATGATAATAAACTAAACCTCTAAAACTGTAAGTCAACCCCAATTAAATGTTTTCCTTTATTTAAGAGTTACCTTCATCATGGTGTCTCTTCACAGCAATAAAACCATAACTAGCACACTATCTAATCATCTGTCCATCTACCCATCTATCCATCCATCCATCCACTCACCTATCATCCCTGATTTCCTTGGTAATATTTCTTGTGTTTTAATTTGATCTTTAATATGGTAGAAGAAAAGGCATAGCCATATGTCTCAGAAGCTAACTTTCCCAAGCACTACTTTTTGGAGGTAGTAGATAAAAGACATTACTAGGTTACAAGTGACCGTGGTCAGTATGATGGCTGAATTATGTTCATGCAAAACGTGATTGTGAATCTCTGACCTAAAGGCATCTCAGAGTGTAGCTGTATTTTGTAGAGAAGGTTTTCTAGAGGACATTAGGGTAAAATTGAGTGAGCTCTTATTAATGGGACTGGTGTCCTTATAGAAAGGGATTAGGACTCTTATAAAGTGATTACCATTAGAGGACATGGAGACGATGTTATCTATAAGCAAGGAAAGAGGCCTCAGGGAACTTGTAGGAACCTCTGTATCTCGATATTGGATTTCAGCCTCTGTAGTTAAGCAAGGGTGAGTATATGCTGCTTACCACCTTTTGTGTAGAGGGCTGAAACTGTTACCAGTTCTACCTGTCCTTGGTAAGACAAGTGAGAAAGATATTAAAATACTTTACTCACAGACTTCTGATAGTTTCAAGTAAATCTGAAAAGCACATAATTTCAATTAATTATTATTTAAAGATGTTATCAGCTTATAAAGAACTGGGATTTATTTTGGCATCCTCAAACAGATTTCTGTTGTTTCTTCTCTGTTTCCTTATTTCTCCCTGCTCCCTTTTCTCTCTCCTTTCCATTCTTATAACTTTCTTTATATTTTATCTTATTTTTTCGTATGTACTCTGATGGTAGACATTTAAAATGTTTAGAGTCAATGGGACAGATGGTTAGGTCTGTAACAGGTATATGTTTGTTAGAGAATGACATGTTGGAGAGATGAGACCCAACTTGAGTTTAGAGGCACTTAAGAAACTTAAGCATACCTTATTCACATGGCAGAAAGGTTCTACTGTAGGCCAACCAGCCATGGATACTGTTATTTCTAGACAGGACAGGGGCATCCCTGACTCCTGAGTACTATGGGTTGATTAATATCTTAAAAAAAAATAAAAGGCTCCAACCCTAATACCTAAACTTGTGTGGAACCAAGACCTTGGCAGATATAATCACATTACAGTAAAGTCATACAGGGTAGGCTATACCCTAAATGCAGCATAAAGTTTTCTTAATAAGAAAGGACACATATACATAGATACCCACGTAGGGAGGCAGAGCTTGGGGATATGAGTCCACAAGCTAAGGAGTGCTATATTAATGACTTTTCTTATAGCTTTTATAAAATACCCAATGTGAACAACATAAAGAGGGAGGAGCTTCTTTCAGCTCATGGTTTCTAGGAGGTCAGGTCATGGTCACAGGCTCCCTGCTAGTCCTGGAGTAAAACTGAACATCAAAGGCTGCTCTATACTTAATGAAGTACAGGAAAGAGCCAGTTAAACATATTTCCTTCCACCAGGCCCCACCTTCCACAGTTCCAGCTCTTCTCAATACTCCATTCAGATGTATTTGACTTTATCAGTAGACTGATCAATCATCCATTGATTAGGTCACAGCCCTCATGATCTAAGCCCCTCTGAAAATACTCTCAGGACCACACTGAGAGATGTGCCTTATAAGTCTCTTAGGAGTCTCTCAGTCTACTGAATGTGGATATCAAGGTTAACCATGGCAAGGGAATCTTAAGAGTGTACATTACACAAAGTGTGCTCTCCCTAAAGATGTCAGAAGAAGATGGGTCCTCTACACTGAAATTTTAGTTTCTAAGACTGTGGGAGCAGCTTTCTGCTGAGGGATTCCACCTAGGTTGTGGTATTCTTCTTAGCATCTCTGGGACCCTAATACTCTGAAAACAGTGCTGTATTTCTGGGAGACAGGTCAGATTGACCTTCAGTTGTAGGAGACCCCGGAAGTGGACAAGCAGAGCCATGACTGAGCAGAATGAGGCAGGAGAGCAATTTGTAGGAACATAAAGAATGTCAATGTTTACTAATAAGTTCCTATCTTCTGTAACTAAGAGGGTAGAGTCTGCTGGAGTGAGAGTCCAGGAGGCTGACATAAGTGGCTATACTGGGCCCCTGGGCATTCTTGTGAAAGCAGTGTAGGGGGACCAGTCCTGCTATAGTGTGAGGCTTTCTTGTCTTTATTTTTTAATCACAGAGGCAAGCCGGGACTTTTTCTGTGCCATTGAGACTGTGCTCCTCTTGGCAGTCCACACCAGCTAGGTGAGGACTGATGTGTGTTTATGGTTATTGAAGTGTCTGCCTTTGCTAGGGGCAGAAGTAACAATGACATGCTAGACTAAGGTCTTAGATTACTTCTGTTTTCAGTGGCCTTTCAAGGACACCTGCTGACAAGGAACATAAGTATAGCAGTTGCAGCGGATTGTTTAGGTAGGCACACACCTACCTATCTGGTGGAGAGCACTTACCAGTTTACATGTGGACCCTCAAGTGGGCATACTCCCATACCCTATAGGGCATGATGATTTCTTTCCCAGTGTCCAGTGGGTAGGTGACATGAGCAGGTTGTGAGTGGGTGATTCAGATTAGCTTGTGTTCCTTTGGCTTCTAGGGCATGATGACTTCTTTCCCAGTGTCCAGTGGGTAGGTGATCCCAGTGTCCAGGTTGTGAGTGGGTGATTCAGATCAGCTTTCCAGGTAGAAGCACTACAGGAGGCTTCCAGAACAGACTGAGTGCGTGCCAGCTCTCCAGACCTCAGCTTGTTAAATGAAAATCACCTTCTGTTCCCAAGCACACAGGCTCCATGGTCTCACAGGAGCCATGAGCCACCTTGAAGACACCATGAGCCTTGAGGGGGTGGCCCCTCTGGTGAGAAAGGCAAAGGTTGTCACCCCTGAGCCCAGTAGACAGTAAGTCATGTCACTGCAGTTGTAACATACATTAAGCAATTTTTTATAAAACATATGAAAATGTTAGGAAAGAGTGAGGAGTGTGTAGCCACCGTCAGAGGCAACTTACTTCATTTTACGTGACTATTTACCTTGATATTGAATAAAAATTGAATTTGTTACTATGGCAACTGCTACATCATATAGTTGCTCTCTGCCTCTGAATCACAGAGGAGCATGAAAGGTCCACATGAGCTTGATGCTCTCTGTGGTGGTTCAATAGAGAAAGGTATTCACTATAAGCTTATATTTGTACATATGGCAAGTGCAGTTATTTACATAGGACGCATGCTGGTGTGGTTTTCTTTACCGTGTAGAGTGGTAAGCTGTAGGTGAAGAGCTGTGAGCCTCAGGTTTGTGAAGTCAGAGCTGAATATCTGTTCCCTGAGCCTAGGAATGGATAGGCTGCTGGGAACCTCAACTTCTGTCTCATCTGCTTACCACTCCTGAGGGCTGTGGAGGAGCTGAGCATGGAAAAGCGAGATGGGGCCCCAGATATTTAATGCAATTTCATGCAGATTTTCCTTTTCAAACACAAATTAGGAGTCCTGACAAGTCAACAGTCTTTTCTCAGGCCTGTGCACTTTTGCATTTAATAGAGAAAAAATCCTTTTCCTTTGTCAAGAAATGCAGATTAGAATAAAATGAGGTGAATGTGCATGGAATGCCAATGAGGGTCCTGCAGGAGCGAAACAAGATCACCCTATTCCCTACCCCAAGGGCAGCCCTGGATCCTTCCCTGTCCCCACTGGGGTTTCCCAGTGGTGAACAGAAGGGGTTTCTGGTGTCCTGCAGAATGCCTGTGGAACCTCTGGTTTCCCCCAGGTTCTCAGTGTGCCTGTGACTCCTAGGGCATAGCACTCTACATTGTGATCATAGCAAGCTTATTCTCAGACTATCCATGGACTGACAGGGGTGAGGGTGAGGGGGCTGTGCATGAAGTAGGCACACATTCTCACTTCTCTGCGGGCCCTCCCGGCATATGTGATCAGACTTGGCTATAACAACATATGGAACCCAGTCCCCGGTCTTCACTCGGACGCCTGCCATATCTGTATTTGCCACTCTCCTCACACCTCATCCTCTCTTTATACACTCTTGGACACACATTGCTCCCTTGGCTCTTCTGAATACCTACAGGCAGGCTGATCTACCCATGGTAGAGAAGAGAGCTTATAGAGCTATAGTGAAGATGGCCACCCAAAGAAAAGCAACAATTCTATTGCCCAGAAATGGCACCTGCAAGTTTGGCTTACTAAGTCAGAATGAACCAAAGGATCAAGAAGGGCACAGTGGACCTGTTACCACAGAGCATCGCTGAAGCAGCACAGGACATTGCTGAATCTCTATCACTCAGCCACACCACATTCTAGCTGGGATCCACAGCACGCACTTCCCGGGGACATTACTCGAAGAGTCACAGCACACAAGGAGACAAGAGGACTAGGTGAAGGTCATGGACACTGGATCAGAGCCTGGAACCCAGGAAGGCCAGACCGCTGTCACCATACACATTCAAGACTCCAGGCTTATGGAATCCCCTCCTTCTATTTACAGGTTCACTGACAATGCTGATATCCTCCATGCAAGTAGCTGTGTGAAGGACTTCCCTGAGCTCCTCCCACATTAGGATGCACGAGTACCCACTTTACCACAGGCTTGTCCTGACTCTGCCAATGACTCTCAAAGCTTCTCCTCCTTGACATCTATCTAGGTGCGGCCTTCACTGAAGGCCAGGGGTGGTTTGCATCGCTGATTGTGCTCTGCCTAGGAACAACACATTCTATGGGGTGGACACAGATACGTGATGGCTAAGGACACCAGTGTCATAGTATGTCAGAGTCAGCAGGGACCCAGCTGACTTCACTATCTCCAGGGCTGCCTGATCACATTGGTGTGGATGTGTGGTCACTTACTACAGTTGTATGCCATCTTTATGTAGATGGTACAGCATGATACTAATGGCTCAGAGCTGCTCATACACGCTGCATAGTAAAAAATCTCCTGTTTTTACCGATGCCCTACAATTACATGCATGGATCCAAGGGGAAGCCTGCTAGGTAAGGGTTATGTGGGGATTCTCTGATCCAGTTTTCAGCATCTTGAATCTACAGTGATTTCAAAGGAATAGGCCAAAAGATACTGAAAAACAAACTTACAACCTCCGACCTCGCCACAGGATGCCTGATCTGTGAGCAGCATTTGTATTGTTTTGCTGCCTTAAAGGCACCAATGTGTCTGCACATGTATATATGGTTGCCTTACAGGCAGCAATGTATGTGCACATGTGTGTACAGCCACCTTACAGGCAGAGTTCTCTTAATGACTTCAAGGAAATCACAGAATTCTCCTGATTTATTCCAATTATTTACCTCTCTATAGTTTTATGTTTTAAGTCTCTCTCTTCCAACTCTTTCTTCTTTCATAAAGCTTTTTAATTCCTTTCATTTCTCTGCTTGGTGAATGGACTCCTTATATAAAAGCTGCAAGTCCAAACTCTAAACCAAAGGACCAGGCTTCGTGTTTTTGGCACAGAGGGCTCTGAAACACAATGGCTCTGTCATTTGGTTTGGCCCAAAAATTATTTCAGGACCCAAGCTCCTCTTAGCCATCTAGAGTCACTGGTCTGGACATGTTTGTTTGCTTATTCCTTTTTTGAATGTGTGAGTATACATGCATGGACACATGCCACAATACATATATGGAGGTTTGGGACAACCTGTGGGAGACAGCTGTCTATCCCACAGTGCAGGACCCAGGGACTAAATTCAGATCATCACGTTTGGCAACAACTGGTTTTATCCACTGAGTCTTCTCAATAGCCCTGGGCTGGAATTTTGATGAAAGAGGCTTAAAGCTACACTTCCATCAATAGAGTACGGTAAGATGGTATTTGGAGAAAATAGGCTGCTTCCCCATATCCCTTCCTCACACCTCTTGCACCATGGATCCGCACACAGAGTCTCATCCAGGATGTGCTTTAGGAGAGCCACAATAGTTTGTATGGCAGAAGCACCAGCTCATAGGCTTCTAATGGACATGGGAAGATGGTCATATGTGTAGGCATACAGTCCCTTTCTTTGAAGAAAATTCTTCCCTGAAGCTATGAGTAGCAGGAGCATCAAAAGTGCAGGGCTGGTCACGGGGTTTGGAGGGCTGTGCAGGGCTGGTCACGGGGTCTGGAGGGCTGTGCAGGGCTGGTCACGGGGTCTGGAGGGCTGTGAAGAACAGTTATTGAGCTTGCACAGGCAAACCTCCTCAACCCTTGGAAGAAGTCTGGAAACGTTTTGGAGAGGTTCCTGAGAACCCACATCTGGTCTCAGCCACTCTACTGGGTGGGAGGCCTCTCTCCAGCAGGGGGAGTCCAGTTCCACCAGAGCAGCTCTTTCCCCTCTACGGGCACTCCTCTGGACTCCCTGCTGTGGCTTTAAAGCCACCGTGGTGATGCTGAGCCAGGTAGTCTGTTCTGTCTGCCTGAAAGGTTGGACAGATAAGCTTCAAAGCTGTTTATGGCTAATGTCAGAACTAGAAGCAGCCCTGCTCTGTAATGAGGGAGACCCGTGCCTGGTGGAGATTATCTAGGCTGGTTTCTCAGCACATTCTGAGCTTCTCTTCAGGGCAATTATAATTGTCCTCTGGAGGAAACACAGCTTCACTAATGTGACTAAAATGTGAAAAGTTTTCAAGGTGTCAGAAATTAGATTTTTGAAATACATCAAAATACCACCCATCTATTCTGGATGTGTGTATGCACTACAATCTCCTCATTTCCTTTAAATTTTGTTTTGAGATATTTCTATTTGGCTTAAAAGGTTTTAATTCTGCTATCTGTCATCACACGTGTGAATTACAAGTGCCTGGAGCAGATCTGTAAATGCCGTTAGATTCCTAGCAATCACACTCTGTTTTACATTCCAGAGTCAGGAATTAGAAGAATTTGAAATACG
>NW_022196912.1:129809602-129826794 GCF_008632895.1 Mastomys coucha | reverse complement strand
AAAAAAAAAAAAAAAAAAAAAAAAAAAAAAAAAAAAAAAAAAAAAAAAAAGAAAGAAAAAGAAAAAAATCAAGACCAGGCTTACTGGATGAGACAGTTAAAATTAGGAAAAAGATACGATTAGGTTTCTAAAAATTTACTCAGCTTGAAGCCTTTCCTCCTATTTTGCTACTGTAAATGTTCTTTGCCTGTCAGAGCAGTTTCCAGCCTAAAACTGGCAAGGATATGCCAAGGAAACATGTGGAGAGCTGGGCTCCAGGCCACGGCAGTGATACCAGCCAAAACTAAAAGTTCAAGAGGCATCGGCTTTCAAAGTGGCTGCTGGTTGAGGCAAGAGATTATAAAATAGATGTTTGGAATAAGGGGCTATCTCCAGGAAGCACCATGGCAGTATGCTGTGCTCCTCTGAGGGCTGCTGGCTTGAATCTCAGGAGCAAAAGTGACTAGCATGTCAGGAAGGTGAGGCTGAGGTCAGTGAGGAGGTCCCTCCTGCTAACTCTGTCCAGGCATTTTATATCTGCTATTTCAGAAAACCTGTACAAGCTCTTCTAACGGTAGACTGAGCCATGCTACAGTAGAGGATACGGAGCCATGAGGTAGACTGAGGTTTACACATACTACCTGTGTGGCAGCACAGAACATGGAGCCACAAGGCAAGAAGACTACTCTAAAGCCATCACTGCAGAATGGAAGCAGATACTTAGGGTGGTGGACACACAGGCAACCAGAGAGAAAGCCTGGATTCCTTGGTAGAAGGAAAGTGCTGGAGGCCAGAGCCTATAGGGTGGGTCATTAGGAGGATGAGAACACAGCTTTACAACCTCTCCACTCCAGAATGAGCAGCTGCATTCTGAGCAGGCCGCGGTAGAGCCGATCCTCAGGCTCTGGTTGGGGTATGAGAGTGTGGGTCTTATGAAAGAAACCAAGAAAAGCTTGGAAGGTGCTTGAGAACCAGGCCTATCTTGATCAGTGGGGTTGGCCCACTGTCCATCCTGACTGTCATGGAGCAGCTGGAGGCCACAGGGCATGAATCACACTGTGGCCTCCCGTGTGAAGCAGGGTCTTATCATGTACTTGCTGCCTGTTTCTGAGTGCTTTATACACTCAATCCACAGTGTCTACATTTTCTGAAACTGAGCCATACCAATGAGTGCTGCCTGAATGTGGGTTGCTCTCAATGTCTGGGTGCTACTGTTTCTCCCCAAAGAAGAAATTGAACTGAAAACAGCCCAGCACATGAATTCATCCCCAGCTAGCCAGGCAGTAACATCTAAGTGCCCACTGTCCAGTCTCCACACCACACTCTTCTCCCTGACATGCCCCCTGCTCCTCACTTAGATATAGGAGGTTCTGAGAGCCCCCAAGACATTTGGTTTCCTTCTTCCTTCCACTTCACTGGCTGTTAAAGAAACAGCAAATAATCAGAGTGTATTCAGCTGTCACCTGCTCTGCTAATCCAGCATGGCCCCAAGAACACATAGAGAAGAGTGACATTTGTCATACTTGTATATCGTCCTTTGAGAGGTTTCTATCAGTTATAGACTCTCACACTCTGCTGTCAATAACTAAGATGCCCCCAGGCACTCAAGCCCTCTTAAGAGCTACCTGGAAGCCCAGGTCTCTGAGAACAACCACCAATTAAACCACTACTGGTTCCAGGAGCCAAAGACCTGGTTGCAGAATCAGAACTTCTCCAAAGAAGCTTCAAGTCTCTAAGTGATTCTGTAAGGACAAGCCAACGTATAACAGCGAACACTTACAAACAAGCACTCCTTAATACTTAATTAACTTTAATGGCAAGTGCTGTGAAATCTGAATTTCAGACACAAGAGCACAGATTGGCTTTGGTCCACGCTGACTTATGAGTGGCTACATGCAGCTCCCAGGAGGAACCTCAGCCACTGTTATATGTGCACTTCATTACACTGTCACTCAGCCAAGAGAGCAGCCACCAGCAAGCACAGAGAAGACATAGTGTCTTGTAGCAGCGAGGCAATGGCTGGACACCAAAGAGTCTGACAGCAACAAGTCACTTCAAGGACAGATTCATAGCTCTGCACCTTTGTTTAAACACATGTGTTTAAATAACAAAAACACTGATTCCCAAGGAAAGAGTAGTTTCCAGGAACTTACTCATTTTCAATAATTTAAGTATTACACACCACCATCTTTCCTGGAGTTTCCTGTTTGATTTGTGATAGGTTTTTCTTGGGGAGATACAAAACTATGATTTCAGAGGTATAACATAAATAGGCACATTTGCCTACACCATTAGTCAGCATCTAAAAACACTGGGAGGACTGATCTCCTACCAGCTGAGCCAACAAAACGCTTGGATTGGCCACAAAATGAGCCAAACCTATGATCCTGGATTTCACCAGCCAGCCAGCACTGAGACCCCTGGTGGGAGTGAGGGCGTCTTTTATGAGGATACTCCTCAACCTACTCACCGGCCCGATTCCGCTTTGAAGGACTGTCAGTCCAGTTGCCTTCTCCAGCTGGTCTTTTTTGTCAACTGTGAGAAGAAAAAAATCAAAAGAAGGTTAGCATAGAGAACAGTGGGATATCTGAGAGTGCTCTCTACTGACAAATTCCCAAACAATGGTGGGATATCTGAGAGTGTTCTCTACTGACAAATCCCCCAAACAACTGCTTGGGCAGCCTGACTTCATGGAGACACTATATTGAGCAACAGGCGGGAAAAGGACAAGCAGACAGTGTCCACTCAGTACCTGGTCTGCCTCAGCGAAACACCTCTATATGTACTGTCTATACCGTCCCGGAAGGCATGCCATGCTAGGCCATCTCTGCTCATTGAGAGTTTGATGGGAAATCGTATGTAAACACACTCTGTAAACTGTAAGTTCTTATTTTAAAATGGCATAATGTTACATATATGTCTATGTATATGCCCACTGAGAAATAATGTTTTGTGCACTTGGAAAAGGCTGCCTGTGTGCTTACATCACAGGACCCAGGCCTTACTTCACTCCCTTTTAAGCCACGTCCCCATCAGAAACATCCTATGATAGTTTTGTTTCAATAAAAGCCCACATTCATCTGCTCCTGACTTCACATGAGGAAGACTTTCAGAAAGCAAATTCTATTTGATATCATGCCAGGAGGAATGAGCTCAGGGAAACAATTAGCAGATGCAAATGAAGTCTTAGCCAGGGCAGCAGACACAGCTGCCCCCACTTCCCAGGGAGGAAGTGTGTCACGAGGCAATTGACCTTGGCTTAGGATTCAGTAGAAATATTCTTTGGGATAAATCTTCTGTCATTTTGGAAATAAAAACCAGAAGAAAAGAAAACCTAGAATTTTACTGAAAACCCCATGAATGGAGAGAGCACTGCAATTGTGGATAATATAGAACTAGATAACAAGAAAGGATCAGCTGGAATCACCTGCATGGATCTTGGCTAATGGAATTATATCTTTGAGAGATATACAAACGATATACCATTATAGCCTACCTGCCTTCTCTATCTCCAGGTACTTTCATTGTCTTATAGAAAAAACTTGTTGTCTTATAGAAAAAACTCCCCCTTTAACAAACGGACATTAGTTTTTACACGTAGGCAATCCTGGTCGTGCTGAAAGAGTGAGGTGGACATAAAGAAATCCAGGGTAGGGATGGAGAACTTTAGGACCCCTTCAGGTGGTGGCATGATGTGGGGAAAAGGCAAGTGACCACACAGGTTTAAAACTTGTATGGCAAGAGCCTGTTCCTTGTGGTATAAAGTGATGGGTTTTCAAGTCTCTTGTACTGCCTGGTGGCTATTTGGAGTGGGCTAACAGCAACTTTAAATAGGCTGACCAAGGACCTAAAGATGGAATTTGTAAACACTCCAGTTTTTGCTAGAGAGCAGAGATTTCAGACTTAGAGATTATATAAAAAGCTGTCAGCCAATACATGACTAAGCTGAATAATCTAACCCAGGGCTAGCTAGATCTTCCTAGAGGCCAGATATCTTAGGCCTGGTGGGCAGTGTCTCTGTGGCTCCATAATGTCGCCTTGGCATGGAAAGGTAGCACAGAGCTATCTGGGTGGCTGCTTGAGGGAAAGTTTAGTTACAGAAGCAGCCCAGGCTAAGGAGGCAATTCTTCCAAACTTCTGGAGGGAGCTAGCTGAAAGGCCACCCTGGGATGACCTGCAAGATGTGGACCACCATCACCTCTGAGGCCTGAAGACATTGTCCTGGGAAACCACAGATAAATGCTCTAGGTGTGAAAGCACCTCAGGAATTCAATTTGGCCAATCTGGAAATTTCTATTTGATGTATATGCAAGCATGGATTTTTGATAAATAAGTCTAAACAAGTTCAGTCAATAATATGAACAACCACAAGCAACTACAAAGCATCTGTTATGGCTTGATTGGCAGTGTGGCCTCTCAGGCTCTCACCCACTACTGTTCGGCAAACCACTTTCAGTGCATGACCACATATGCTTAGACTCTACAGGGGAGAGCTGCACAGCTCACCCATGGCTTTTCAGGGCAGAGACCCTGTTTTGCCATTCAGAGCTTGGTACTTTTCAACTGCCTGACCAGCACATAGCTGTGCTTTGGGCATGCTTCCTACCCCTCTGGCCTTCATGAGTACAGTCTGGCCAGCTCAAGGTCATTGACAAGTGGGTGAGATGTCATCTGACTTGTCAGTCTGCTCATGAAAGTGCAGGTGAGGTTGTAAAAGTGCAGAGCCAGTCTGGAATGTAGTCCAATTGGTAGAGGGCAGAAAGCTCTAAGTGGAGCCAACAGGATTAATTGTTACATAGAAAGCTTCAAAAAAGTCTGGACTACCTGTCCAAAGGAGAAGAAGGAGAAGATGAAGGAAGAGGAGAAGGAATAGGGGGAGGGGGAGGGGGAGAAGAGAGGAAGATCAAGAAGAGGAAGAAGAGGAAGAGGAAGAAGAGCAAGAAGAGGAAGAAGAGGAGGAAGAGGAGGAGGAGGAAGGAAGGAAAGAAGGACCTCCTGGTTTATTCTCAAACTAACAATAGGTATGTGTTGAAATCTAAATGATGAAGTAAACTAACAGCAGCAAAGCATCCTCTGAACACTTGCTTCAGTCGAGCTCCAAGGCAGACTCTGTTCACAGTTCACCTTGCTAAACCCTTGAAGCCACCCAGACTGTAGGCTCTCATCTCTCCACAGACAAGACAGGATTTTCAGCAAATATACTACTGAGGAAAGAGTCTGCATCTCTGAAATCTGGGTCATGAACCACTGTCATCTATAGCTTCTGTCCTTAGGGTCTGTGACAATCCATAAAGAGCAATGCTATCACTGGTCTACCAAAGCATTGATTTCCAGAATGTAGCCATTCTGAAAACCTGGGAGTTTGAGACTTGCTCTGAGTCTGAGAAAGACAGTCCATTCTGAAGATCTGCTATTGAGACCTGACAGAAGCGATCACTCATCAAAATTTGGAGAAAGTGAGGAGCAGTTGAATAGTTGTTAAAGCCTGGACAAGCTATGTGGAGGGGAGGCTTTGGTGGAGAGAGCAGAGTATCCGGTAGACTGTAAGGTGATCTGGTCAAATGGAGTACCAAGTAGAGGAGATGGAGCCATCAGGTAGAGGGGTGGAGAAGCAGGTAGAATGGGTGTGGATCCAGTAGGAGCCAGTGATGCTCCAGGCAGAGGTTTCTGGGGGAGCCTTTCATGATGAAGCAGAGTGTTTTGTTTTTCACAAGTGCCTTGAGGTCACCTGAGAAGGAGGTTTTGACCTATTCAGCACAGACAGTCAAAGCCTTTATGAGATGGGATATCTTTGAATAATGACACAGCCTTCTGCCCTACAAGGCCATCTGAGCACTCTATGAAATCTCATGTATACTGCTATCTTGATTCTCACATCTGAACTCTGTTTATCACTGAACTCCGTGGCCCAGCTCTGCTGGAATAGGTTGGTCTGCTTGGCTACCAGCCAGGGCCTCTGGTGCTTACTGATGCCACTCTCTTTATGCCCAAGATACATGGTTTATCTAGGTTTCTTTCTCATACTTGGTATCTCTGGCAGAGCCTCCCCACCCTCCTACTAGCATCTTGCCACTTCATGTCTTAAAAGCCCCTGGAAAGGTTATTCCCAAGACACTTGCCCTAAACTATGGAGTCAGTCACATTCATGCTTAGTAAATAGTCCCCTATCCAGACTCCATCCACCATGGCTCAGCTCTCAGTATAGGGAGGATCTCCCATCTTGAAACCTTTAAGAAATTTTTTTAAAAAGGTTTATTTTCAAATTTACCTTAAGCCAGTGTGGTTCAGCTACAGTTGAACAGAAAACACTGGACCCCTGTTCACCTCTGTTGGTCTAGCTCCCTACACCCAAGTAAAAATTAGAGTGGAAAATCACTAACAGGTGAGTTTTCCTAGAGACCTGTAGAGATAACACTCTCATACTCCTGATAGGCTTTAAAATAATTAAAATGTAACATTACATATGGTCTATTAAGAAATAGAGAAATATTAAGCATCAGAAGGCAAAGTAAGCCCTAGATGATATATAAGGCTGAGCCTTCCTGATAACTCAGCCAAAGAGGAAAGGGAAGAAGGGAACTGGATTGGAAAAACTCTTCTCTGTGTTCAGTCACAGTGCCCACCATTCTGGGCTCATGTCTGTCTCTGCAAAGTCATAAAACAAAACTGCCTTGCTTTCCACTCGGAGTCTTCAGTGCTTTTATTATGAAGTGAGGGTCCAAGCTTCTTATACCTGGCATCTAAGTTAGGAAACCCTGAGCATCAGTCTGTAGTCTCTAACACGTGGCTCAGCCTACAAAGCTTCACTCTCCTCAGTGCTCCTCAGTGTTTGCTCTGTGAAAGGCTGTGAGGATTATGTAGGGACACAGTGGGTAACAATCTTCCTTCCCATGAGAGGTCACGTGTTTCCTAGTCTATGTGCATCTAGGGAAGAATGCCTGTATTTGGTCAATTTACTCTGAAGTGTTCCTAGGCTCTTTACCCAGAATGTGCCAGGATGGCTGCCTCCCCGTGGGCAAGCCTTCTTTGTTTTCACATGAAAGGCCAAGCAAGCAAACAGAAAGGTCAAGCCAGTAGGTGCAGAACAGACCCCACGGGGTGGAGGGGCAGAACAGACCCCACGGGGTGGAGGGGCAAAACAGACCCCACGGGGTGGAGGGGCAGAATAGACCCCACGGGGTGGAGGGGCAGAACAGACCCCACGGGGGGTGGAGGTGCGGCACAGACCCCGGGGGGGAGGGGCGGAACAGACCCCATGGGGGTGGAGGGGCGGAACAGACCCCACGGGGAGGGGGTGGAGGTGCGGCACAGACCCCCCGGGGGGGTGCTGCTTCTGTCTTCTGCTGCTGTTCTTGTGGTTCTTGGTTTCTTTGCCCTGCTCAGCAATGTCTTCCTATTTATACGTTTGAATGAACTCTTTTTTTCCTCCAGGGCCCCAGGAGCAGTTCAGTGTCCTGACTGGGTAACTGTAACCCGGGAGTTTGGACACCCCTCTCTGGGCCCTGGGTGGGAGGGGCTTCCCTGAGAGTTTGGGTAACCACAGCAGCCACGCCCCCATCTGTTAGTCATCCACACCACAATCTCTGTTCACACCAGGCATTAGAGCCCAATTCTCTAGCTCTCTCAGGAAGCAGCATTTCTATCAGGAAGCCCTTGGTGGCCTGAAGAGGCGGCAGGTGAGCAAGATTTAGGACAACTGTGTTCCAGGAGCACTTCCCCCAGAGAAAGCCCATCTGTCTCCTGTCCCCTCTGTCCCAGCTCTGCGGAGGAATGATACTCAGGGACCTAAGCTCTTTTGTGATCTGTGTCGTGTCTCTGGCTTCAGTTCTCCAGCCATGCCTGGTCCTTCATTTTGCTTCCCTGTGCTGTGCTTGGAAGGCTCTCACAGGTGGAGACAATAGAGGCTGCGCGATTTTGCCTTTTTCCTTGTTATGCTTACGTTAAAGATTTATCTTAAACACCCCAGCCTTTCTGTCTGTTTACCTTTGTAAATTTTGCTTATTTAAATTTTTTTATTATATTTATTTATTAACTTATTCATTTAGTGGGGGCCTCTCTTGCCATGGTGTATATTAAGGTCAGAGCACAACCTAACTTGCTTTCATTCCTACTGCCCAACTCTTGGGGATGTCTGGCTCAGCCACATGTTTGAATTTCAGCTGAGTTCTTGTTTTTGTTAAGCTTTGGACTTGGAGCTACCATGCATGATGAGAGCCGACCAGTGAGCCAGCACGCATGGGGACAAGGAAAGAAACCGCTTTCACTGAGGCAGACAGCAAAGCAGAAAGCCCATTTTTATCTTCACGCGAGACAAAAAGGGTTTCCAAACACTAAAAAGAAGTCCTTTAAAATTAAATTCACTAGATGAAGGATATGCAAATTACCTGAAGAAGCGGAACCCTGTAATGTTCTCAAAATTCTGCAATAGCCTATTTAATTAGTATTTTAATTTATCAGAATAATTCTTTGCACTTGACAATTTATGCAGCATTCCATATAATTAAGCACGTAGCGACAGTGGAGTAATTTTGCCTCTTCTCTTTATCCCTGATATTTTAACCTGAAAGAATGTGCAGAAGTCTCTTCTGTAATCTGAATTACAATGGGGACAACTTAATGGAGTCCCTCTGCTGGCAAGCTGAGCTGGGAGAACTGCATAGGTGAAGTGCTACCCAGGGAGCTGACTCCCTATGGACAGTGGCCTTGTCCCTGGTGGGGCTCCCCACTGTTCATATCCCTACACCTAGAAGTCTCAGAAGGTTTTGTAGGCAGATCCTCTATGATCTAGATGCCTAGTGGGTCCCATGCCTCTTCCCTGATAATCAGCCTTTCTGACAAGTCTTGGGTTCTCTATGCACTGGTGTATGTGTGTGTGTGTGTGTGTGTGTGTGTGTTTGTGTGTTAGATATATACATGCAGTACATGTATACATCATGTATATGTGGAGTATGTGGTACATAAGTGTATAAATAGTATGTGTGTAACATATTTGGGTGGTCTGTGTGTGTATGCTGTTTGGTGTGTGTGTGTGTGTGTGTGTGTGTGTGTGCAGCATGCTGGCTTTCTCTGAGGTCTGACCTGTTGGCACATTTTTTAGATAGCTGAGGTTAGACCCAAAACTCCAAAATAGTGTGGTGGCCTCCAGAATACTGTGTGACTAGGCTAGAACAGGGTAGTGGGAGTCATTATAGCTTAACTATCCTGGCCTTGATGGGCCCATGGGACATTTTGTCAGCTTCCTGGACCTCAGAGGCCTTCTCTGTGAGATGGGCTAGTGGAAGCCCGGAAATGAGACATTTTACAACACACCAAGTTCAATATTTCATGTCAGCTGCCTTCCTGGAACTGTCTGAACAGCTCCTGTTTAAACAGGAGCTGTTTGAAACTCAGACCTGGACCACCACTCTGTGGGAAATAGGCTGAGACAGGGTAATGTTATAGGAGGTGAGCTATGAAAGGATACTCAGGAGTCAGACACCCGCTTTTTGGTCTCCATAGCTACTTCTGCCTGGGTGCCCAGCAGCTCAACCCAAACCCTTGACTTTACCTGCTTCTTTCTTCACATCTGTTCCCACTGATGTTCTCTGTGACCAGCTACAACAGGGATACTTCCGTTCTTCCCACACCTGCTCTTCCCTGGTGTTCGCCAGCTTCCGGCCACTCAGCCTTGGACTATGTTAGCTCCTTCCTTGGATTCCTTCCATCTAGCATATTGGCCAGTTTTAGAGTTCTACCAGCCACATGTACCAAGTCCAGCTGCATCTCTCTACCCCTGTATTCCCTTCCAGGCCCCACATACTCTGGTGGGGATCTGCAATAGTGCATGCATCAGAGCCACTCTCTCTGTTCACACTTCCTTTATCTGTTCTGACTAGAAAACTGACTGTGTCAGGGTACGTGTATGCACATGTGGGGCCTGAACACCACAAGCTCTTGGGTAGCAGAAGAGACAAATGAATTGACATATCAAATCTCAAGTCAAAGACTGTGGAGAATCAAGAAATCTCTGCAAACACATCACTGTCACAACAGTCTGGTTGAGGAGTCTGTTGTGTTCCTCGCCCGCATCCCTGGTTCTAGAAATGCTCATATGTGTAGAGCTCATGTTTACTGCATGTATTTTGTAGGTCATCTGCCTGTTACCCTCAGACAAGACTGGACTCTCTGTGTGTCCTCCTTCCTCTAAACATATCTATGACAAAGCTTAATGATAAATCAATGTATAATAAACTGATCTTGGCAACAGGATCACTTCCTTCCCTTACTGAAAGATTCATCCAGGCAGGTCATGGCATACCCTCCTGTGCTATGGGTCCATGGGTAAGTGTGCAGAGCACCAAGGAGCTGGAACGGTGAGTGCATATGATCACTGCTGGTAGCACAGGCCGCCTGGAAGCTTGGGGGAAAGGGATAATGCTCTGCTCCTGGTGGGATGAGGAGACATATAAGATTTTATCATACTGCTCAGAGTGACACACAGTTTAAAGCCTATCAATCTCTGCAGTTTTGCATTGAATATATCAGATGTGTGTCAACAGTGGGTAACCAAAACCATGGAGATTGAAGCCACGGTTGAGGGGGACTGTTGCACCAAACACATGTTAATTTTCATACATGTCAGTCTAGACACAGCAAGCTTGAGTCCTAACATCAATTCTTCCCATTAGTGAGCAGGTGGAAATGGTGCCAGAATCACATGCTTCTATTTTTTTTCTTTTACAAATATTGATAATGACTAAATTTTCACTGACTTAAAAAAGAAGAATAAGATACAAATGCAGCTTTATTTAAATTACTTTACTGAAACTTTGATATCATGTATGTTTTATCTTATGATCTCAATAGTACAATTAAATAAAATAACTTTTGAGTATATAATTTCTACCTTCTTTTGTTCTGAATGCAGCCTGAAACACTTTGGTTCAGACTGGAGACCAGTGTGTGTTATGAACTGCAGGAGTTTTGTTCTATATGCAATTTTCTCCTATTATAGAAACATCATGGCTTAATTATGGAAAACAGGAGCTTTTGGTATTTTCCTACTGTATTTCTTCAGTATGTTAGTATCTGTAATTCTTCAGTATGTTAGTATCAAATTAATACATCTTTGGATTGGATTGTGTGAGAATGTTTGATTTTAAAAATTACTGTTTGATGACCTGCCTAGCAAGATATGCCTATTGGTGCAATGAATGTGATTAACCAACCACTTTTAAAATGGCACTTAAGGCCTGCTCCACGAGACAGAACCCATGCATACCAGAGCTGTCAATAATGTCAAGAACCTGTAGCTGTTGAGGGCATGAGCCCTAGGAGGAAGTATATGATGTTAAATAGTCATAGCAATGAAATGAGTCCTCATGACTTACTGCTATACCTGCCGATCAGTATATCACCCAACCATCATCCGAGAAGCTTTTTCTTATGTTCTGTTTCAACTCACACAGAGATCCACAGAGAATGAGAGGCTTTAGAGTCCTCAGTCCTAAACATGATATAAGAAGATGCAGAAAAGATTCTAAGAACTAGAGGTGATGGGTAACATCAAAGAAACAGTGTTTTCCAGACCCAACGGGGCAATTGCACATATGAACTCACAACTCTGATAGCATGCTCAAGACCAACACAAGTGCTAGCCAGATAAAGCCCTCACATGGAAAGGGGAGGAGGGCATGCAGTTCCTCCCTTAGCTGAGGTGCCATTGGCATTTTATTACTTCCGGGGGAAGAAGAGTCAGTTTTCTTCAGTGGTATGACATTCTATGTACCAATCATACTGTGGGGAGAAATCACACCCAAGAATGGTCACCCAATACAAACAGGACTCAATCCAGGTGGAAGGTAGGGAATATGAAGTTGAGTGGGAAGAGAGGAGGAGGGGATATAGGGGAGGAGGATTTAGAGGAGGGGAATGAATATGAACAAAATACATTGTATAAAATTAATAAAAGCATTGATTAAAAATGCTGTTTGAGTCATTAGCTTGAGCTTCAGGACAAGGAATTCAATGAGTTTGAGCTTGAGATCAGGATATAATATCCAACATTTTATGAAATGACCCTAAACCCGCTTCTGCCTTTTGATTAGAACATCAAAATAGCTACCAACTCTGAGAAACATGGAAGAGGTTATGTGTTCTAAGGCATCAAATATTCAGCTGGGATTTAATTCTGTCTGTAAAAATAAACTTGCGCATCCATGTTGCTCATGTGTAAGTTTGATTTTGTTTTTATTGAATGGCAAAATAATATGTATAGCAAATCATAGCTTCAAAATGGATCTCTTCATGACTTGCTATCAGTACGTGGTTTGCACGCCCATTTCTTGTTACTGACATGTGGGGGTGGTGTTAAAGTTCCTTGGGTGAAAAAACATTGTCCGTAGAGACAGTTCAGGAAGCCCTGAGCTTTAGGACATATAGATGGACCTGTGGCCTAGTAGGGCCTGCAGACCTTGGCTGGTACATCACCATTACATCACCATCCTTATGTCACTGATACCAGAGGTAGGGTGACTCTCTGAGTTCACTACATGGGGACTCCTTCATAGGAGTTTTGTAACTCTTTTCTGGTGCTGCCCTCCAGCTCTGGTGCAGGGTCACTGCAGCCAGCCCCATTTCAGGGTTCACATGGTGGAAAAGCCTCACTGTGAGCAGAAAACCAGCCATTGAAACAGGAGGATCAGTGGTAGCACTCATTCATATGGGCCTGAGATGCGCCCAGCATCCAGAGTGTTTCTGTACTATGTTGTGATCCATGATGAGTAACATTGCAAAATACAAGGAAGGTTTGATGCCAATAGCCTTCTGTCAAGTCATCTGAAAGTAGGATGCCACAATGCCTAGATGCTCAATTTTTTCAAGTGTCAGAATTAAAATATCAAAGGACATAACTAACTTTCCCCTACAATTACAATTACTTTCCCCAAAACCAGAGATACCATTTTAGTCTAGCTCTATAGAAAAGATAAGAGAAGTGGGATATCTCTGTCCCTCCTGAGCTATCTAACTATCAATTTATGATACAGACCTGGCTTATTTCTCAAGGATTTATGTATTAGAAGTTTGGAAATATTAAGAAGGGGTGGTACTATTTAGAAGAGGAGGGTCACTAAGGTGGTTCTTTAAGAGAGAATTGAAGTGGTTATTCCAGGATCTGGTTAGTTCTAAAGAAAGATGTGGGAGCTGGGCAGTGGTGGCTCATGCCTTTAATCCTAGCACTTGGGAGGCAGAGGCAGGCAGATTTCTGAGTTCGAGGCCAGCCTGGTCTATAGAGTGGCCCCTCTCCAGGGCTGCCTTTGTGATGTCATCTACCTGGGGCCCTTACAGATCCTATATCCAACTGTTTAGAGCAAAATCTGTTAGCTACATCATTCTCTTTCCTCTCTTAGTTCCCTAGCCTTAGGTACTTTGTTTAGACAGTTGAAAAGTGATCAACACAGTTTTCCTGGGTATTCCCATGTGTTTTAACAATAAAGAGGTCAATTGTAAGTGATGGCAGGCTCCCTCCTTTTCTAAGATTTCCTTACAGAAGTTGTAAGAAATGGAATTGCTGGTGTTGAACACTAACAGCAACAAAAACATAAAGCTGAGATATTAGGAAGTGGGGAAGCTTTTGTGCTTGATGACAAGAGCCACGAGGGGGTCACAGAGGATGGATCGCATGTACACATGCTGGCAAGAGACATCAGTAGGTCATGGAGGATGGATCTTCTATATTCAAGGTTGCAAGACAAGGGTCATGGAAGATGGATCTAATGTACATACAATGACAGGAACTACTAGGAGTTCATAAAGGATGGTCTTACATGTTTATCTGTGAACTATTCTAAGACTCTGGTGAACTTAAACACGTTATGCTCACAAGAAAGTACTTCTGCTAGGATATCTGTCAGTAGCTACCTATGCAAGGCCTTACCACCATCCTCATAGCCAAGAATAGTAGTCAAGTACAATTGTTTCAAAACAACCTTGGTAGCCCCCTCCCCTCTAGCATCAACTCTGAATAGAACTGGGCATACTTCCAATGCAATGTTCTATGCCCTTATGAACTCATTTTTGTTGGTGGAACCAGTTTTCTACTTTAAGCCTACAATGTACACACATATAATATTTATGCATGTGTACATGCACAGACACACCACACACACACTTGTCATCAATGTATGGGATGTATTCTGGGGAATTTTACCATTGTGTGATTTTGCAACTGTTGAAATGTAACAAGAAACACTTCCAAGATATAGACTATGCAGCCTAGCCACCCCATGATCTCTTGCTACTTTCAAGAGCTGTCCAGGCTACTGCCAGGACTGACAAACATGGCACAATGTTTTATCTTAAAGTCCTTTTTGTCTTAAGTAAATCCTTAATAATATTATAAGAGTTCAGTACAGCGAGCATACAGCATGTCACATGGTCATGTGTCTTCACTGTGCAGTCCTGTGCTGGGCTGTCATAGAACTATCCATACAGTGAGTCTGCTTATTTGACTATCTCTGCTTGAATGATGCCATGCTGCTGTGTGCTACTTGCCTCAGAACAGCACATCTTTACATAGGACTACCAGAGCACCCTTTCTTGACACTGATTTAGCACTACAAACCTATGCGTATTTGTCTAGGTGTGTGTACACTTTGTGCTCATGTGTAAGGAGGTCAGAGTGTGACATTAGGTATCTTCCTCTATCCCTTCCCACATTGTTTTTTGAGATAGGTTCTCTCACTGGACCTGGAGACTGGTGACTTGTGGATGTTGGCTAGCCAGGGAGCTCTAGGGAACTCCTATCTCTGCCTTCTTAGTGCTGGGGTTATAGATACATGTTACCATGCTGGTGGGGGCTGGCGATCCAAGGTCCTCATCTCTCAGCAGAGAAAACCCATTTTAATTGCTTTATTCACTCACACATATTGTTATTTTTATTATATTTATATTTATTTCTAGCACCCAGATTGTCCTTTTGAATGAAAACTTGAATTCTCTACTTTCCTTTTCAGCTGTAGTTCTGAGATCTTGGAAATCCTGTCTGACCAAGTCTGCTGAAGCCAATATTCATGATGTAATAATGAATGTCCAATATCCATGATCTAAAAATGTAGATGGCTTAGACATCGTACGTCCATGCTTGTGAGTCAGATGTTCTCCTGCCAGCAAGTCATCAGCCTCCCATTGGTGTGGACCTGCCTGACATCATGCCTCTTCACACTTTCTACTCCTCACACCTCTGCTTGCAGGTTCACTACTCTGTTTTATCTTGTTTGGTCCCACAAGACAATGCTATTTTATAATGCACACTTTGTTGGATACAGTCACACACTTACATTTTCTTTTCTCATTATTACTTTGGCATCTGGGATCTTCCTGTGGCCTGTGATAAATACTCTCCCATGAATCTAAATTACCCTGAATGGGGATTCATGGAGACAAACCCATCTATCTGCAAGCATCTTTGTTTAACTCTTGCTCTTTGTGTAACCCTTCTTATTAAAGCATACACTCATGTGGTAGCTCCTTGAATTTGGTGTTGGTTTGTCTCCAAAGGCCTGCATGCTGAAAGCCTGGTCCTCAGTGTGATGTGCCAGGTTGTAGAATCTAATGCCAAGTCTTGAGATGAAGGAATCAGAGCCATTTCCATGATAAGACACGTTATAAAAGAACAACCCTGGCCACAGATCTCCCACCTCCTGCCTCGCTGCCATCTCTCCACTAATTTCGCCATTATGAAGCTGTTGCCCTAAGCCCTCCCCAGAGACCAAGCATATGGTGTTTGCATTTTGTCTAGGCTCTGCTCCACAGTTACCTGGCTACAGCCAGGTGTGCCTGACTCACTATAAAATGGACTGCTTGCCCACTCTGCTCTCTCTTGCTCTCTTGCCTTCTTGTTCCTGCTCTGTTCCTATCCTGTGGCTGGTCCCTCAGAGGGAAGGGTACCTCAGCATGGACACATGGAGGAACCCCTTTCCCCACACCTGACTACACCTCCACCAAACATATTCCTTCTCTCCTTAACTTTTTATAAATAGGACATATGGTGTTGCAAAACTGTCAGCTAAATACACCTCTTTTCTTTACAAGTTATGGAGACTCCAGTCTTGTGTTACAGGGATAAGAAACATGTACAGAGGCAGTTTAAGGTGTGATTCCTTTCCCCTCAGCAATAGGTAGGGGAGTATATTGTGGCTTCTTCTCCAGTTTGGGCAGTTGAACATCAGTGTGAGTTGAGCTGTCTTTCTTTTCAGATGCTTTCTAGCTTCTCTGGCTGCTTTTAAGATGTCCACTGTTTTTGATGCTCTGCATCCCACTATCAGGAATCCAGATGCAGAATTCAACTCTGTAAGCAGATGACTGTGGTAGAAAAATCTTAAGCTGTGGCATCTTTATATATGGCTGTGGACTACCACTTCCTTCATATCACCTGTGAGAAGTATGCAGGGTTTTCAGCCGTCTTCTGGCAACTTGACCTCTCTGTGATATTTTCACCTATCTGTTTCCACGCGGGCTGTCTTCTGGAGGATCCCACGCGGGCTGTCTTCTGGAGGATCCCACGCGGGCTGTCTTCTGGAGGATCCCACGCGGGCTGTCTTCTGGAGGATCCCATGCGGGCTGTCTTCTGGAGGATCCCAGCCACTCTCTGTTTGAAAGTAACAACACCTAGGATTTTTACTTGTCGTCCATCCTTCCCTCTGAATTTTGCTCATGGTGCCTTGGTACGTTTTGAAATGTATGTTGTTATAGACTTACATACATTGGAATTTTACCTGTGGAGATTCTCTTGAGGCCAGAAGAAAAGGCAAATCCTACCGAGTATATGCATTTCCTCCTTCTGGGAGGCTGGAGGTCCTTTCACTATTGGGACATTGTAACTTAATTTTGTGCTGATGATGCTAAAGATGGCTCAGGTGAAGCTCTGTCACAGATGTGGCCATCCCCATGAACATCCTCCTCCCACACAATTACAATATTGAATACAGTCACTTTCCCTCCAGGAGTAATGTAGACTCAAGGGAACTGCTGTCAGTGAACATTTGTTCTGGTGCCAACACCTGGGACTCAGGCTTTATGTGGCAGGCCTCTGCTATCCTGACTGTGGTCAGCCGGCCTATGCTATCATAGCTGGCTATGGTCAGCAGGCCTCTGCTCTCCTGGTTATGGTCAGCAGGCCTCTGCTATCCTGGCTGTGGTCAGCAGGCCTCTGCTATCCTGGCTGTGGTCAGCAG
>NW_022196912.1:129806054-129809216 GCF_008632895.1 Mastomys coucha | reverse complement strand
CAGCAGGCCTATGCTATCCTGGCTGTGGTCAGCAGGCCTCTGCTGTCCTGGCTGTGGTCAGCAGGCCTCTACTGTCCTGGCTGTGGTCAGCAGGCCTCTGCTATCATGGTTGGCTATGTTCAGCAGGCCCCTGCTGTCCTGGCTGTGGCCAGCAGGCCTCTGCTGTCCTGGCTGTGGTCAGGAGGCCCCTGCTGTCCTGGCTGTGGTCAGCAGGCCTAGCACTTGCTTTCTACTCTCTCCAGAGCTCACAAGGTCATAAGAGTGTAAGTTTAGGGAAATACTCTGAGGATGAACATCAACATCAAACAACCACTTAGGTCTCTGGGCTTCTATTTAGGGTCTTGAAGAATTTGTGATTGTTAGACAGCTAGGACGTTATTTTCTGTCCAGCATTTGGAGAGCATTCTGACTAAAGGGCAGGACACAGTATCTATTTCTTCAAGTAAACTGATGGGAGGGAACTGGGAACACTGGTCATTTTGGGGGGTGCTTCTGTGCCATCCCCACTCTGCTAAACCTCATGGGAAGCTGAACATCAGAAAGCCTGATGACTGAATGTGACACCAACCACAGAGACAAATGAACATGCCCAGGTGACTGAATGTGACACCAACTAGAGACAAATGAACATGCCCAGGGTATTCTGGATCTTCTATGCTCTTGCAACTGGATTGGTCTAGAAGAGGCTAGGGTGTCTGTCTGCTCTTGCATCTGAGCGGTTGTGGGTAGGTAATAGTTTGGGCCTTTGTATCTTCTCCTATGAACTCACCCCAGTCCTTGTAGGGAGCAAATATCCACAGGGCCTTACCTGACGCTCACACGAAAATAATCCCCCGAGTCCAGGTCAATTGCCGTCCATATAACAAATGTTGCCTCGGTTCCTTTCAGTCACAGGACAACTGGGAGAACAGACTGAAAGCCGCTGGTCAAGGTGCTTGGAAACTACCCCAGAAACTGCTACATGTGTGTCCTGAGGTCTTCTGTAGAGCATGGACTGACTCCTTAATCAGACTACTTCCTGCCTCAGGCGCCTTCTCTCTCCCACTTCCAGCCCTACAGGAAGCCCTAACCAAGTCTGTTGACCCCCACCCCCACTCCTGCAGCCCCACACTGTGGTGGTTCTGCCATCATTGTTGTGCAGTTCCAAGCTTGATCTTTCAAACACTCCATGTTAATGGAGGCATGGAACACACAAGAGTATGCAAAGCCAGGCATGGAACACACAAGAGTATGCAAAGCCAGGCATGGCTGCAAGGACTCTCTGATGCCACTCTCCTTGGAACAGAAGGTCAATTTGTCAGCACTTATGCTTCAGGTTCTGGGACAGCATAAACAGCAAATAAATGAAACTTTTATGTGAGGGTCTCTTGTGAATCTGCGGGAAGCCGGGCGTCATGGGGAGGCAGGCATCAGTGAGCCGCACCTCAGCCTTTCCGTGATAATAATGACAGGCTGGTAAAAGCCAATGTCAGCTTCAATTTCTAAGTCATTTTTCAAATTATTTTAATTAGATATTGTTTCAATCTCACTTACATTAATTTAATATCTGATATCAACATTTCAGTTTTCAATTTGTTCAAATGATTTTTTTTCCAGTCTGCCTGGTTGCCTGGAGTAATTTAAAATACAATGTTTATCTTTAGCAATTTTCAACGCCTGGGTCCTGGGTGAACTGCTATGTTCAATAAAAGTGATGGGAAGGGAAGCCCAAGGTCCTGCCTAGCGTTTAGGAAAATGGAAATTGGTCTCCTTATCATTTATCTCTAGACATTAAAGAAAGCAGGTAGCACAAGGGCTAGCAGAGCATAATAAGATTCTCCTCCAATTTCGCTGTGTAATTGGCTCTTCCAATGCAAATCTCAGTGAAAACTGACTAAGGCTTTTTGCATTAAAAGCATTGGAATCAACAGCACGCTTCTTCATCGTTGCATCTTTTAGGCATCACGAGGCTGCAAATGGCACTGGGAAATACACCAGAGATAGAACATGCAGCTATGTTAGCCACATAGGTCATGGGAGGTATTGTAAAGAACTCTTTCAGCAACAGAGAGCCTGCCATGTTCTTGGGGTCTATGACTGAGGACGTGTGGTCTTTACTATTTTTTAAACATTGGTGAGCTCTCCAAATTACTGGAGAAGAATATTAAGCTAAAATGAAACAAACTTTCATAGCAAAGATAAATAATCAAAGAACTAGAAAGGAAGAGCTGGTGAGATGGTTCAGTAGTTAAGATCACTGGGTGCTCTTGCAAAGGCCCTGGGCCTGTTCCCAGCACACCCATAGTGGCTCATAACAATCTGTTACTCCAGTTCCAGAGGATATGGCACCTCCTCAAATATCAGGTACACACATGATGCACATACATACATTCAGGCAAAAAATACTCATGTACATAAAATTAAAAATCTAAAATGCTTTAAAGAAATAGGAAGGAATCATAGAAAATACAAAACAAAACATCAAGAAATGAAGTGTGTATGTATAATGACAGTAAATGCAAGCAGCTTAGACTGCCCAAAGAGGACAAGTTCTCCTGCTCTGAACAGACAGACAGAGACATATTTAAACAGGGCAGTTCTCAATGATTGAACGTTGAAAGGAGAGGGAAAATATCAGATGTAAAAAAAAAAAAAATGAAGGAAATCTCTCAGAATTCAGGATAATGCATTGTTTAAAGCCATTTTTTGAAGTGGGATAAGCAAAGTAATATACAATTTAAAGAAAAACAATGTTCAGTATTCATGAATGAGTATATGCTAATTAATTCAATAAAATTTCAAGATTAGCAGGTTAAGATCCAGTAACTGTATAAACACTCTGTGTTCTTCCAGGCCGTCTCCTGTGATGGTGGACACTGCGTCTACCTTCCTGGTGTCATGACTCTGCCCCTGCCATCTCCTGTGATGGTGGACACTGCGGCTACCTTCCTGGTGTCATGACTCTGCCCCCTGCCATCTCCTGTGATGGTGGGCGCTGCGGCTACCTTCCTGGTGTCATGACTCTGCCCCCTGCCATCTCCTGTGATGGTGGACACTGCGTCTACCTTCCTGGTGTCATGACTCTGCCCCCTGCCATCTCCTGTGATGGTGGACGCTGCGTCTACCTTCCTGGTGTCATGACTCTGCCCCTGCCATCTCCTGTGATGGTGGACACTGCGGCTA
>NW_022196912.1:129794546-129805690 GCF_008632895.1 Mastomys coucha | reverse complement strand
ACTCTGCCCCCTGCCATCTCCTGTGATGGTGGGCGCTGTGGCTACCTTCCTGGTGTCATGACTCTGCCCCCTGCCATCTCCTGTGATGGTGGACACTGCGGCTACCTTCCTGGTATCATGACTCTGCCCCCTGCCATCTCCTGTGATGGTGGGCACTGCGGCTACCTTCCTGGTGTCATGACTCTGCCCCCTGCCATCTCCTGTGATGGTGGGCACTGCGGCTACCTTCCTGGTATCATGACTCTGCCCCCTGCCATCTCCTGTGATGGTGGGCGCTGTGGCTACCTTCCTGGTGTCATGACTCTGCCTGTTGTGCATGTTTATCCACAGGAGCCCTGGTAGATGGGGGATCAGACTTCTCCTTCTGATTAATAAGGAAGAGTGAGCCTGTGACTCACCTAGTAAGAAGTCAAGTGAGGATGTGTCTCCTGACCTCAGTGGGCACCAAGGATCAGAAACTTCAGAAATAAATCAGACTATGTGGCCCAGGTATATCTAATCTTTTTGACATTACAACATGATTTTGCCACCTACAAAGTTCACACTGTAGATCCTCACAACCAGATTATAAAAACAAAAACAAAAATAAAAAATCCACATGCAATGCTTTTAGTAAGTTGATGATTTGGAAATACATGTAGCCCGTGGGCTACAGGTTGAACACATCTGAGACAAAACCATAATAGGTCAGGTATGCAGCCTCAAGAGAGGCATTTATTGGTTCCTAAAAGTGAAAGGCATATAAGCTATGTTCTTATGATCAATTAAGTTATAAATTAACAGCTATGAAAATCAGTCTTCAATCAGTTTGCATTAACACTCTCACCTTAGTGAGTGTGTCCTCAGCTGGAGAAGAAATAGAAATTACAACTATGGGATATCTGCAAACTAATGGACAGAGAGGAAACATTAGGAGGGTTGCAGAGCACAGTGTCTGTGCACCTGAGAGCTTCCATTAAGAGCAGTCAGGTGGACAGCACCCATATTAGGTTGCCATATAAAGGAGTTAGAAGATAGTGAGCAAGACAGAAAACTTAGAGAAAGAACAGGAAATAACAAGTAGACATATACATTGATAGATTACAGAAAGAAGTAGTATAGGCTATCTCTGAGCACAATTTTAGTAGAAAGACATGTCAACAGTGTATAGAAGTCTGTTATTGAACAAAGTAGGATGTTTCCAGTCCTAAGATCACCAAAAGTCAATGATAAAAAGACTAGCTTCAGGTGCAGTAGAACTTGTGGTACAAGCTGGTAATGGTGTTTGTATGCCCACCTGTAAGAATTAGGAACTCAGGGAGTTAGATTTATAAAGAAAGTATAAATTGCCAAGCTGGCCATCATCATCATCATAATCAACAACAAAATACCATAAATAGGTACAAGGAAGAAATGAAAAGACTTTCAAAGCATTGTTCAGGGAGAAGATGGATTTCCTTTGACATTCCTGTGCTGTGTGAAGCTCATCTTAAAGGAATGAATTTTATGTGCTTCCTTGCAAGAGGAACCTGCAGATCCTAAGTGGTGAGCACAAATGTCTAAGCTCACAGCTGACAAGGAGAAGCCTAGCTATCAGTTGATGAACTTGGTAGCACAGTAAAGCCCTGAGTCCAGCATCCAGCCCTTCCTTGGCTATAGTTTGACTATGCTGTCCCTTTCTTCCTCCCTTCAATGTGAAATAAGACACTGAATTTGACTATTGAAGTAGTCAAAGGGTATCAAAATGTCATCCTTGCATCTCCTTGAAGGCAAAGAACCAGCCATGGGTCTCTGAGGCAGGATGTCAGGTTGTCTTTTAAATAAGTGGATCTGATTTTTAATTTTTAAACATTTATTTTAAATATTTTGTGAATGTATTAGTGGTACATGTATGTGTATAAGTGGGGGGGGGGCATCTGCCGGGGTATACTTCCCTATAGAAACCATCTTCTTCTTACCTCCCAGTAGCTCCTCAGATGGCAATGAGGCTTCAGGAGTGCCCCTCCAAAAAGTCCATGAAATTAGGAAGGGAAAGTGGTAAGGAATACAGGAAGAACAAATACATGTTACACACACACACACACACACACACACACACACACACACACACATACATTACATAAAATACTAGAAAGAACAACTTGGAGGCTGGAGAGATGGTTCCATAACTAAGAGCGCTGGCTATTCTCCCAAAGGACCCAGGTTCAATTCCCAGCATCTGCATGGAAGCACACAACTGTCTGTGGCTCAAGTTCTAGGGGATCTAATGCTTCTTTTGACCATTGATGGCACCAGGCACACAAGTGGTACATAGACACACATGCAGGCAAAACACCCACATGTATAAAATAATAATAATAAGGATGATGACAAGTGGATCTGACATAGAGTCAATCTAGACAGAGTGTGAACCTCTCAGATTAATTGAAATCTCACCTGTAAGTGAAATGCAAGCTATTTAACTGGAAGATACATGGGAGGAAATCCAGGTATTGGCATCAGGGATGGCTTCAAATACACTACTAAAAGACTCATCCATGAAAGAAATAATTGATTGACAGAGCTACATTAGGATTAAAACATTCTTTTCTATGAAAGGACAAATGAAAAGATGAGAAGAGATACTTAGAAAATGCATATCTGAAAAGAGTCTAAAACAAACACCCAGGTTAAAAATGGAGGAAATCTGAACAGATACTTCACCCCAAAACATAAGCATAGGAGAAGATGCCCACACCTTATGTCAGATGAGAAAAGCAAAATGAAGCACAGTGAGTCATCACATCCATACACCAGACCCCCCCCCACACACACACACAAAGCAGGGAGTACTGGGAAAGACTCAGGAATGTTTGGTCAACAGTCACCCTGAGAGGTGGGGTGGAGTGACAGAAATGTGCAGATGCTTTGGAATACTGCTTGGCAGTTTCTTATGCAACAAAAGGCACTCCTACAAAACAATTTAGCATCCACACACTTTGGTTCCTACCCAAAGAAATTAAAAATTATATGCCTACAGACGATTATAGAAGTTTTATTTTAATTGCCAAAATTTGGAAGTAGCAAAAATAGACTTCAGTAACAGAGCAGATAAACTGTGGTGCTTCTGGACAGTGGGAGGCTACTTGACAGTAAGAATAAATGAGCTGTTGAGCCATGATAAGACTCAGAGGTGGGTGCCTTAAAAGCATAGTTCTAGGTGACAGAAGCTATTCTGCAAAGGTGGCAAGCTGTGACTACAACTTGACATTCTGGAAAGGACAAGGCTGGGGAGATAGTGAAAAGATCACTGGCTGCCAAGGGCTAAAGGGAGGGAGGAGCAGATAGGAGGAGCACAGAGTATTCCTAAGACAGTGACACTATTCTGTATGACACTATACTGGTAGACATATGCCATTACTTATTTATAAAGTCTCACAAAAAATTCAACACCAAATGGGACTGCAATGTCAGTATGGATGAATGGGTAGAATCTTCTCAGGTACCTTAGCAATGCACATCACTAATGCAGTCAGATTTAGCAGAAAGAATGGTAACAGGGTGGTGGTGGGAGAAAAAGGGTCTCTGGGAACTTGAAACTACTACTCAGTTTTTCTGCAAAAATAAAACTTCACTAAAAAAAGTAAAGCTTAAAACAAGAAAGAATTGATTTTTTGGCCCACAACTCTGCCTACATTCCCAAAGGCGTGCAGGTACCAAGGATAACCAGATGGCTAAAGGCCAGCATAAGAACACAATCAACGCAGGGCGGTGGTGGCGCACACCTTTAATCCCAGCACTTGGGAGGCAGAGGCAGGTGGATTTCTGAGTTCGAGGCTAGCCTGGTCTACAGAGTGAGTTCCAGGACAGCCAGGGCTACACAGAAAAACCCTGTCTCGAAAAAGGAAAAAAAAAAAAAGAACACAATCAACAAAAGCCATGGCAGTATGGAACCACCAGAGCCCAGCTATCCTATTACAGCAAGCCCTGGATATCCTAACACAGTTGAAGCACAAGAAAACGACCTGAAATATAATCTTATGAAGATAATAGTGGCCTTTAAAGGGGGAATGAATAAATCTCTTAAAGGAATACAGGAAAATACAATCAAATAAGTGAAGGAAATGAATAAGACTGTTTAAGACCTGAAAATGGAAATAGAAGCAATAAAGAAAACACAAACTAAGGGCATTGTGGAGATGGAAAACATAGGTAAGAGAACAGGAGCTACAGACACAGCACCACCAACAGACTACAAGACATGGAAGACAGAATCTCAATCATGGAAATAAGATACAAGAAATCAATACATGAGTCAAAGAAAAATTTAAATCTAAAGTTTCTGACAAAAAAAATCCAGGAAATCTGGGACATTATGAAAAGACCAAACCTAAGAATAATAGAAATAGAAGAAGGCGAAGATTCCAGCTCCAATGTCCAGAAAACACTTTCAACAAAATCATAGAAGAAAAAAATTTCAATCTAAAGAAAGAGATGCCTATAAACAGACAAGAAGCTTATAGAATACCAAATAGATTGCACCAGAAAACAAATCCTTCTATCACATAATAATCAAAACACTAAATGTACAAAACAAAGGAAGAGTATTAAAAACTGCAAGGGAAAAAGGTCAAGTAATATAAAGGTAGACCCATCAGAATTACACCAGACTTCTCAACAGAGACTCTAAAAGCCAGAAGGGCCTGGGCAGATGTCTTGCAGTATCTAAGAGATCACATATGCCAGCCTAGACTACTATACCCAGCAAAACTTTCAATCACCATAGATGGAGAAAACAAGATATTCTATGACAAACCCAAATTTAAACAATATCTATCCACAAACCAAACCATACAGAAGATACAAGAAGAAAGACTCCAACTCAAGAAGGTTAACTGCACCCAAGAAAACACAGGAAATAATTCCACACCAGAAAACCCAAAGCAAAGGAAGCACAAATACATGCACAGACATAGACATATACATACCACCAACATTAAAATATCAGTAATTAACAATCATTGGTCACTAATATTTCTCAACATCATTGGACTCACTTCTGCAATAGAAAGACATGAGCTAAGAGAATGGATGTGAAAACAAGATCCTTCATTCTTCTGAATAAGAAAAACATACCTCAACATCAAAGATAGACATTACTTCAGAATAAAAGGCTAGAAAGATTTTCCAAGCAAATAGATCCAAGAAACAAGCTGGAGTAGGAGTTCTAATGTCTACTAAAATAGAATTTCAGCCAAAATTAATCAAAAGATTTAAGGAAGGACACTTCATATTCATCAAAGGAAAAAATTCACAAAGCTGACATCTCAATTCTGAATATGCTCCAAACTCAAGTGCACCCACTTTCATAAAAGAAACATTACTAAAGCTTAAATCACACATTGAACTTCACACATTAATAGTGAGATACTTCAACACTCTCCTTTTAGCAATGGAAAGGTCTTCCAGACAGAAACTAAATAAAGATATAATGAAACTAACAGACATTATGAATCAAATCGACCCAACAGACATTAACAGAACATCTTACCTAAACACAAAAGATTATACCTTCTTCTCAGTACCTCACAGAACATTCTCCAAAACTGACTACATACTCAGACACAAAGCAAGTCTCAACAGATATGAGAAAATTGAAAAAATACCCTTTATCTTATCAGACCACCATAGATTAAACCTGGACTTCAACAACAACAGAAACAACAGAAAGCCTACATATTCATGGAAACTGAACAACTCTTTACTCAATGATCACCGAGTCAAGGAAGAAATAAAGAACATGATTAAAGACTTTCTAGAATTCAATGAAAATGAAGGCACAACATACCCAAACTAAGAAGACACAATGAAAACAGTGTTAAGAGGAAAACTCATAACATTAAGTACTTTCATAAAGAAATTAGAGAGATCTCATAATAGCAACTTAACTAGTACACCTAAAGGCTCTAGAACAAAAAGAAGCAATCACACTAAAGAGGAATAGATGGCAGGAAACAGAGAAGAGAAAGGGGGGGAGTGAGCAGGGAAAGTGTTCAAGGAAATGTCAATGAAGTTCCCATTAAAATTCCAACACAATTCTTTACAGATCTTGAAAGAACAATACTCAAATGTAAAAACAAAAAACCCATGATAGCTAAAACAATCCTGTACAATAAAAGATCTGGCACAGAGCTCAGCTGCCAGACCAGCCTGGACCTGCTGAGGTCCTTGCCAAGAGTGAGCCTGGCCAACCTGAAGCCCAGTCCTAACTCCAGAAAAGGGGAAAGACCTATATGACAAGAACTTGGAAATTTAAGAAAATATCAGAAATTGGAAATATCTCCTATGCTCATAAATCAGTAGAATTATCATAGTAAAAATGGCCATCGTACCAAAAGCACTCAAAAGATCTTCTTGAGGTATCCCTTCCCTGGTTTCAAACTATACTACAGAGCAATAGTAATAAAATCTACATGGTATTGGCATAGAAACAGACAAGTTGATCAATGGAATCAAATCAAAGACCCAAAAGCAAACCCAAATACCCATGGACACTTGAGTGAGGAATAGCCTTGAATGCACTGGCACAGGAAGCAACTTCCTGAAAAGAACACCAAGATCTCAGGCACTAAGATCAACAATTAATAAATGGGACCTCATGAAACTGAAAGCTTCTGTAAGGCAAATGACACTGTCAATAAGACAAAACTGGAGTCTACAGATTGGGAATTGATCTTCTCCAACCCTACATCTGATAGAGGGCTAATATCCAAAATATATAAAGAACTCAATAAATTAGATATCAACAAGTTAAAGACCCAATTAAAAATGGGGTATAGATCTAAACAGAATTCTTGATAAAGGACTATATAATGGCTGAGAAGCACTTAAATAAATGTTCAACATTCTTAGTCATCAGAGAAATGCAAATCAAAATGACTATGAGATTCCTTCCAACACCTGTCAGAATGGCTAAGATAAAAAAAGTGATAGCTCCTGCTAGTAAGGATGTAGAGCAAGGGGAACACTTCTCCATTGCTGGTAGAAGTGCAAACTTGTACAACCACTTTGGAAATAAATTTGGCAGTTTCCCAGAAAATTAAAAATAGGTCCAGCTATACCACTCCTGGGCATATACCCAAAATATGTTTCACTATACCACAAGGACACTTGCTCAACTATGTTCAGCAACTTTATTTGTAATAGCCAGAAACTGGAAACAACTTAGATGTCCCTCAATCCTCAACTGAAGAATGGATCCTGAATGAGGTAACTCAGTCACAAAAGAACACACATGGTATGTACTCACTGATAAATGGATATTAGCCCCAAAGCTCTGAATACCCAAGAAACAATTCACAGACCACATGAAGCTCAAGAACAAGGAAGACCAAAGTGTGGGTGCTTCCATCCTTCTTAGAAAAGGGAACAAATTCTCAGGGGAGCAAATATGAAGTCAAAGTGTAGAGCAGAGCCTGAACGAAAGACCATCCAGAGACTGTCTCACCTGGGGATTCATCCCATATACAATCACCAAACCCCAACACTATTGTGGATGCCAAGAAATGCTTGCTGAAAGGAGCCTGATATTGCTGACTCCTAAGAGGCCCTGCCAGAGCCTTACAAATACAGAGGCGAATGCTCACAGCCAACCATTTGACTGAGCATGGGGTTCCCAAAGGAGGAGTTAGAGAAAGGACTGAAAGAGCAGAACAGGTTTGCAACCCCATAGGAAGAATAACAATATCAACCAACCAGACCCTCCGCACCCCCTCCTCCCAGAGCTCCCAGGGACTAAGCCACCAACCAAGGAGTACACATGGCTCCAGCTGCATATGCAGCAGAGGATGGCCTTGTCAGGCTTCAATAGGAGAGGTCCTTGGTCCTATGAAGGCTCAATAGATGCTCCAGTGTTGGGGAATAGAGGGAGGAGAGGTGGGAATGGGTGGGTGGGTAGAGGAGCACCCTCATAAGCAGGGGGAGGGAAGATGGGATGGGGATTTCTGGGAGGTAGGGAAACCAGGAAATGGGATAACATTTGAAATGCAAATAAAGAAAATATCTGGGGGGGGGGGAGGAAAGAAAGAAAATGTGGAGGCGGAGCCTTAAAGTAACATAGAGCCTTCACTGCATCCACGGCGCCCATGGATCGTGGTTAGCACAGAGCGCAGCTGCCGGACTGCATGGACCTGCTAAGATCTTTGCTGAGCGTGAGCCTGGCCAACCTGAAGCCCAGTCCTATCTCCAGAAAACGGAAAAGACGTCCAAGAGAACGGAGAAGAGATAGGAAGTGTGGCAGAAGCCATAAAGGAGAAAGGCAGAGAGGAACCTGGCTGAGGCTGGGCTTTGATGGAGGGCAGACTCCATTTGACATCCGAATCCCAAAATATAGATTTAATGAAGGATATAGTATCAGCCTTTGAATCTCAGGAGACTACAGTATCTCATTTATTTAGGTCAAGTTAATCCAACTCAACCTATTGACTTAACCCAGCTTGTGAATGGGAAAGGTGTAACCATCCAGCAACTTAAAAGGAATTATGAGGTCCAGCTGGTTGAAGAGGGTTCTGATACTTTTCAAGCAAAAGTTAATATTGAGGTGCAGTTGGCTTCAGAATTAGCCACTGCTGCAATTGAAACAAAAATGGCTATGTTGTTACTACAGCCTTCTATGACCCAAGTCTAGAAATTCTGTGCATTCCAAAAAGAATGCTTCCACTCGAGACGCTGGTGCCCTATTAATACAGATGCAAAAAACCAGGGATACCTGGCTGACCTTGCCAAGTTTCCTGAAGCAAGACTTGAACTCGCCATGAAGTATGGCTATGTTCTTCCTGATATCATGAAAGGCGAACTCTTCAGAGTGCTCAACACTCAGAAGGATCCAAGACAGATTTTCTTTGGTCTTGCTCCTGGCTGAATAGTAAATGTGGCGGATCAGAAAATTCTAAAACCTCCAGATGAGACTCTTCTCAAGTACTACAGCTCCTGAGTTGTCTTCTAATAAAACAGACTTGTGAGCCAGGTGAGCTGCACATAGATTCCTGTCGGTCTTAAAGCCTTGGGGTTGTTAGCAGCCTTCGCTGGTCAGTTGTAAAAAAAAAAAAAAAAAAAAAAAAAAAAAAATGGCATCATGAAATCTGCAGGTGAATGGATGGCACTTGAAAATAGCATCCTGAGCTGGGCAGTGGTAGTGTACGCCTTTAATCCCAGCACTTGTGAGGCAGAGACAGGTGGATTTCTGAGGAGGCCAGCCTGGTCTACAGAGTGAGTTCCAGGACAGCCAGGGCTACACAGAGAAACCCTGTCTCAAAAAAACAAAACAAAAAAACAAAAACAAAAACAAAACAAAAACAAAAAGAAAAGAAAAGAAAAAGGAAGAAAATATCATCCTGAGTAAGGTAACCCAGTCCCAGAAAGACAAATATGGTACGCACTCCCTTATAAGTGGATATTGGCTGTAAAGTACAGGATAACCATGCTACAATCCACAGACCCAAAAAAGCTAAGTACCAAGGAGGGCTCAAGGGTGAATGCCTGAACCTCACTGGGATGGGGGAACAGAATAATACTTGGGGGTAGATGGAGGGAAGGAACTGGGTGGTTCCTGGGTGGCTTGGGGAGGGGGCACAGGAGGAATCAAGTGTAGGAAAAATGGAGGAAGGGAGAACTGGAATTGGTAGGGGCATCTCTGTGATGAGCTAGAAACCTAAGGCAATGAAAAGTCCCAGGAATCTATGAGGGTGACCCTAGCTAAGACTCCCAACAATGGGGGATATAAAACCCTGAAGCAGCCACCCCCCTGTAGCCAGGCAAGACTTACAGTGGATAGATGGGGACACCAACCCAGCCACAAAACTTTCAACCCACAATTTGTCCTGCCTATAAGATGTACAGAGATAAAAAAAAAATGGGGCAGAAATTGAGGGAATGGCCAATCAATGACTGGCCCAACTTGAGACCCATGCAAAGAGAGAGAGCCCCAACACTATTGATGATGCTCTGCCCTATCTACTTACAGACAGAAACCTAGCATAAGTGTCTCCTGAGAGGCTTCACACAGTAACTGATGGAGACAAATGTAGAAACCCACAGCCAACCATTAGGTACCTCTCAAAGAGTCAGGTAGAGGAGGGGGGAGAAGGACTGAAAGAGCCAGAAAGGTCAAGGACACCACAAGAAAACCTACAGAATCATCCATTCTGGGCCCACGGGGGTGCACAGAGATTGAGCCACCAACCAGAGATCATGCATAGGATGGACTTAGGTCCTCTGCACATATGTAGCTTTGTCCCCTAACAGCAGGAGCAGAAGCCATCTCTGCCTCTGTTGCCTGCCTTTGGATGCCTTTCCGCTGACTGGGCTGCCTCATCTAGCCTCAGTAGGAGAAGATACACCTAGTCCTACTGCAACTTGATATGCCAAAGTGGGTTGATATCCATGACAGGCCTCTCTTTCTCTGAGGAGAAAGGGAGGCAGGATGAAAGGAAGAGAGGTGAGAGGGAGAGACTGGAAGGAGAGGAGAAAGGGGACTCTGCTATTGGGATGTTAAGTAAATACAAAGAATCAAAGGTTCAGAGTCATTTATTTTATTTACATGCCCCAGGTATGTATTCAAGTGCCTTAAAGACCTCAGGTCACGTAGACTATTAGTGCCATAAACACACAGGAGAATTTTGCTTAGAATACAGTATCTGCCAGTTCAACTGTCTGTCATTCCAGATTTAACATCTCAACAAAAGCTTCTCTTTTTAAAATCTGAGGGAGAGGGCTGCCATGGTTAATCGTTACTGTCAAATTGATTGGATTTAGAATCACAAAGGAGACACACCTCTGAGTGTGTGTATGAGGGCCTTTCCAGAGATGGTTAAGTGAACAGGGAAGCTCTGAGTGTGTGTATGAGGGCCTTTCCAGAGATGGCTAAGTGAAAAGGAAGAACATGAGCTGAGGTCCCAGACTGAATGAAAACTGCAAAAAGGAGAAACTGAGCTACATACAAGCTTTTACCTTTCTCTCCTCTACAGATGCAGTGGGACTTGTCACTTCATGTTCTTGCCACATCTGTGATAAATAGCATCCCCTCAAAGTCAGATCAAAACAAACTCTTTCTTCTTCTTCTTCTTTTTTTTCTTTTAGATATTTTCTTTATTTACATGCGAATTTCTCCATTCCCAGTTTCCCCTCCA
>NW_022196912.1:129759032-129793562 GCF_008632895.1 Mastomys coucha | reverse complement strand
CTCTCCAGCATCTGCTCTCACCTGAGTTTTTTATCCTAGCCATTCTGACTGGTGTGAGGTGAAATCTCTTTCTTCTTAAGCTACTCTGCATGCATGTGCATGTGTGTGCACATGTGTGCATGGGTGTGTACATGTGTGTGTATGTGTTCACATGTGTGTGCATGTTTGTTCATGTGTGTGTGTGAGAGAGAGAGATCGAGAGAGTGAGAGTGCAACATGATAAAGAAGAAATGATGGGGGTCATAGTTTTAGGTCTTCTTACCCTCCATGTCCAGTGAAGAGTCAGGACATAGACATGGTCCTACATCCCTGGAGTTGCTTGCAGTGACTCTTCAGAAATAGAAGCATAGTGAAAATGATGGACAGAGCTAGTGAGGAAAGTTGTTTGCACTGCTAAGTGCTGGCACAACTACCAAGAGGACACGTTGCCCACTGGCTTCAACAGCAGCTTGCTGTAGAGAAGCATTTAGAAGAAGGCCAGCCTTTCCCTCCTAGCTGCAGAGGCTGTGTGCTGACTCACTATTCATCAACTGATGGCACCATGTCACTACCAAGGCATTGGAATCAGCTTGAGTTGGAAAAACATTTCCAATATTTCAACTGACTGCTTCACTAAATCACAAATAACACAGCTAATCCGTGAGGTCACTCACTTACAAAAATCTATTTGCTCTGCTTGAGAGCAAAATGAAAATATATATTATAAGCAATGCCTCCAGAAACAGGCTTGCTCTACCATCTCATTCCTGGCAGAGGAAACCATTCTTCCCTCACCCAAAGTCATCCAAGAAGCCCCCCAGAGGCTGTTTATGCATGTAGACACCCTCACTGTCAAGGAGTGTTTGCTGTAAAGTTATGTCTAAACTGCATTTCGATAAAGGCTTACAGATAGAACATCATTCCAAGGTTCTCATTTATTCTGACATCTTGTGCCATGCATGAAAGCTGCAGCCTCACCAGAAGGCTGAGCACACAGCTAGGACATGGGGTTAGGACATCTCAACCAGCAATGGATCACTGCTGTAAGACTGAAGATGTCATAGGTTGTAATGGTGGGGCAGAGCAAGATGCTAGGGAGCCATCTGAAGACACCTAAAGCATATGGCTCTACTGGGTGAGTTCTGAGTAGAAGTGAGCTAGATTGTTCACACTGAGCATAGTATCACACCACAGCCACCTAGGAAACAGAGAGACTAGCTCCTGAATCTCAGGTTCCAATCCAAAGCTCGACTTGGCTCGACTTGCCTGGGGTTCAGAGATGCTGTGGTGGTTTGTATATGCTTGGCCCAGGGAGTGGCACTATTTGGAGGTGTGGCCTTGTTGGAGTAGGTGTGCCACTGTGGGCATGGGCTTTAAGATCCTACCTCTAGCTGCCTGGAAGTCAGTATTTTGCTAGCAGCCTTCAGATGAAGATGTAGAACTCTCAGCTCTACTGCACCATACCTGCCTGAACTCTTGCCATGCTCTGCCTTGATGATAATAACGGAACCTCTGATCTGTAAGCCAGCCCCAATTAAATGTTGTCTTTATAAGAATTGCATTGGTCATGGTATCTGTTCACAGCAGTAAAACCTTAACTAAGACAGATGTCTTCAAAGCTCTGCTCTTATGTTTTTAGTGAGCTAGCTTGGCTTTGGTGAGCACTTAGTAATGAGACAGAGTTTACAGGAGACCCTGACACAGTGCATGATGATGGCCCCCACTCAATTCACTTATGTGACCCTGACTCTGTCACCAGGCACAAACTGGTTTAGGCTATTTTTGGTTCTGTCACTATGTTAAAACTGCTTTCCCTTAGAATTATTATTTTGAAGAAGAAAAATTTATTTTGACATTCACAAAAGAATTTGTAAGGACTAAGAAATTTGTAAGGACATGTCAATATAATCTCTTACATACTCCACCCAATTTCCCAAATGTTAGCTAACATCTCACACACTGCACTCTGCACTTTTATTTTTGAATGTTTAATTTCATTACTCTGAACCACTTACATGAAGTTACAGGCATCCTTTTAGCCCTAAATACATCAAAATTCATTCCTTAAAAACAAAACATTCTCATATACTATTAGGCAGATATTAAAACCAGATAGTAGCACTGACTTCATAATAACAAACTAAAGAGCATCTGTGCAGTCACCCTGTCCCACTGTTGTTTTGTAATAAAACAAAAATTCAGGCTAAGGCTGCAGGTAACCACCTTCTCCTTAGCCTCCTTCAATTTAAAAACTACTTTTAAAACAGCCACATGCACACATACGTGAGATTCAACATTGTGTGTGTATGCATACTCGTGCACATTTTTGCACACATGCATGTGTGTATAAGAGGGAGCAGGAGACAAAAGGGACAGGGGAAGTGAGAGAGAGAGATTAGTAGGAATCAGCTGTCTTGCCATCTTCTGTGATGTGGCTTATGAGAATTGAATTTGGGTCCTCAGGCTTAACAGCAGGTAGTTTTATTCACTGGGCCATGTCACAGGCACAATTTGGAGAACAATTTCTCAGAATTGTTGCCTCCTTCTTCTCCTTCTTCTTCTCTTCCTCCTCTTCTTCCTCCTCCTCCTCCTCTTCCTTCTTCTTTTTCTTTCTTCTTCTTCTCCCCCTCCCCCTCCCTCTTCCTCACGTGCTCACATGTTTTCACTGATGTCACTGGCACATAAACCAATAGTCTGGAAATACACTTTAAGTCCCTGAAGCGTTGAGGGTTTCTTCTGTAAAATCCTACACCTTTAGTTTTACTTTTCTGAAGTGTGAGGTCGCTTGCATTCCCCATTCCTATCTCCTTCCCATTGCTTTTGGAGAGCCCTTGCAGGTATGGTGGCCCTCAGCTGGCTTGCAAATCATCAGGCCTTGGGATCCTCCTGCCTAAGAACCTGGAGAATTCTAAAGTCTTTCCACACTCCTGTTCAGGCTTCTTCCCAGCACCCATGAGATCAGTGCTGTCTTCTACATTCCTCCTGTTCCCTGGGCTCCTCCTGTTCCCTGGGCTCCTCCTGTCCACTGGACTCCTCCTGTTCCCTGGGCTCCTCCTGTTCCCTGGGCTCCTCCTGTCCACTGGGCTCCTCCTGTTCCCTGGGCTCCTCCTGTTCCCTGGGCTCTTCCTGTCCACTGGGCTCCTCCTGTTCCCTGGGCTCCCTCCTGTCCACTGGGCTCTCCTGTTCCCTGGGCTCCCTCCTGTCCACTGGGCTCCTCCTGTTCCCTGGGCTCCTCCTGTCCACTGGGCTCCTCCTGTCCTTACATTCCCCTACTTTGCCCACTCACTCTCTCCCATCCACTCTCTTCACCTGTCTCCCACCAGGGTCCAGTTCCCTCTCCTAACACTCCCTCTCCTGCCCAGCCCCTCTCCTACCCAGCCCCTCTCTCTTCTGATCCCTCCACTCTTCCCTGGTATACTCACTCCATCCTCCTTTCTCCCCACTCTCCTCTTATCCAGAGTCTCTTCTTTGGCCACCTTGGTCCTTTCTGGTGATGAACCAGCTGCTGCTGTGTCATCTTCTGGCAGTAGCACCAGGTCATGGCTGTGTGCCAGGTTTGATTTTAGCACTTTGATTATGATATCTTTCAGTTTTTTTCTCTCTCTATTCATCCTGAATGTGGCGGGCTTCTTTTACTCACTGAAATATTTTGACCATGTCTGTGGGTGCATGCGTGGTGTACGTACATGTGTGTGGGTGTGAATTCATGCATATGCATGTGTGTGGCATGTTGCTCTGGTCTCTCTTCCTTGGGCTCTGGGAAGCAGGTGTGTCAGAGCACTTCACAGCATCCTACTCATTGTGTCAGCTGCTTCTTTCCCTCACCATTTCTCTCTGTTCTTTAGATTAAGAAGTTCTTGTAATCTGGGTTCCTGTTTGCAGTCTCCCTCTGTGGTCTCCAGACTGCTGTTACGTTTATCTAATGTGTTTCACTGTACACATCTCCTCTTTAAACTAGTGTGATGTTTTACATTTACTGCTGAGTTCTCCACAGGCCAATCATCTCAGCTGTTTGTCCCCTTTTAAGTTCTTGGGTCTATTTACAACAGTTGTTTGAGAGCAATGCTCTGTTCTATCCACAGTTATTTCTCTCTCTCTCTCTCTCTCTCTCTCTCTCTCTCTCTCTCTCTCTTTCTCTCTCTCTCCTTCCCCCCTTACTCTCTCAATTTCCTTCCCTCCCTCCTTCTCCCTCCCCCTTCCCCTCTCTCCCTTATGGATTTAGAGGTTTCTGACTGCATGCTGGAAATTTTGAATGATGTAACCAGAATTTGGGTGTAATATGACAATTCCCTTTTAACTTGGGAATAGCTATGTGTTATTATTATCTATTCCATTGGCATCAATGAGCTTCTTTGGGGATGTTTAGTTGCTCTTACAGTAAGTTTTAACATGATTTTGATGTGGTTTCTCTGTAACCTGAAAGCAAGCTGTCTCGTTTGCTTTCTAACCCTATGATAAGGACCATGGCCAGAAGCAGCTCTGTGGGTGGTTTATTTGGTTTACCTGACTAGATCATAGCTTATCACATAAGGAATTCAGGACAGGAACTGAAGGCAGGAGCTGAACCCAAGTCTTTGGAGGTGTGCTGTTTACTAGATTGCTCAGTTTGCTTTGTATACACCCCAGGACCATCTGCCCAGAGATAGTACTGTCCACAGTGGGTGTTCCAACATCAATTAAGAAAATGTTCTGCTGGGCGGTGGTGGCGCATGTCTTTAATCCCAGCACTTGGGAGGCAGAGGCAGGCAGATTTCTGAGTTCGAGGCCAGCCTGGTCTACAGAGTGAGTTCCAGGACAACCAGGGCTACACAGAGAAGCCCTGTCTTGAAAAGAAAGGAAGGAAAAGAAAAGAAAAGAAAAGAAAAGAAAAGAAAAGAAAAGAAAAGAAAAGAAAAGAAAATGTTTCCCAGACAAGCTTACAGGTCAATTTGATAGAGACAAATTTGATAGAGACAGTTCCTCAAATGAGATTCCTCTTCCAAGATACGTCTAGGTCGGTGTTACAGCACACAAGCCAGTCAACTACCTCTCACTATAATAAATGAAAAACAACTCAATGTCTCAGCTCAACATCTTCCCAGTCTTTTCTCCATAGATGCTCTGTTTTATCACTCAGTTTCAGTGCTGCTCTTAAATAAAGGTCGGAGAGCCAGGAAAGGGAATCTCAGCTCATGACATTTAGAAAGACTGAGGTTGGCTGATTTACATTTCTTGAGTTTCCAGGTGACATGAGACAGGATCATGAGATCTGAGACTATGTTTCCATCCATAGGACTTCCCAAACCAGAGCCTGCTGCAGTTCCTCCCAACTGGGAAGCCACCCTGCTTCTCTCCTCCTAACATTGCCCACCTCCAGCACAGCAGCTGCTGAGAAATGCACTTCTGATACCCTTTACTCTGAACCCAGTGCAGTTCTACATAAAAGTCAGGACACATGAAACAGCACGTGAAACTCTTCAAAGGCTTCTGCCACTCTTTGAAATTTTTAGGTTTGTAGGAGAGAAGAAGTTCAGGCCAGCAGACAGTGGTCTGCTCCCACATCTCCCTGTCTCACCCCAACTCTCACAGTAGGGACTCTTCCATGTCTGATCTTCTTGCACACAGTAGGGACTCTTCCCTTCTGTTCTTGCACAATTCTCCCTGTGGTTGAAGGTTGCCCCTTGCCCCTCTCACATCCAGACCAAGACCCGGGGCTAGAACAGTTTCACCTCACCCTTCAAAAGTCAGCTGAGGCTACTCTCTCCAGAAAGCCTTCCTAGCCTCCCAGTGCCTTTTGAAGCTCCAGAATGTTCCTTCTACCCCCAGGGCCAGACTTTTTTGTAAGTAGTTTGCTGAGAACATAAGGAATTTGAAACTAATAGGATGGATAAGGAATGTTCAAAGCTAGTGTCAGCTTTAGCTTTAGCAAAGCAACTTCAGCCTGTTTATCCGGAAATGAAGATGAGGGTTTATAGGGATGGACCAGGTTTCTTTTTCACTAGACCTGGAACACTGGAAAGAACCAACACAGAGATGAGAACCTGGAAGAAACACACATGCTCAAGTTGGAGGAGACTGTGCTGGCCTGATCCTGAGGGGAAGCCCCTCTTGTGTGTGAGGGAGAAGAAAATCATCTGTTACCACCTATTCAATGGCACTTGCTGATGTTGGTGGTCCTGTGACTTGGAAAGGGAGAATCCAGTGCAGTTGGCCCTTTACACCCAGGAGAAAATGCTTTAAAGCTATTTGGGAACTGGGGTGCAGCTCAAGAGAGCACTTTCCCAAAATGTGTAAGGCCCTGGGTTTCACATACACACACACACACACACACACACACACACACACACACACACACAGTATATACACAGCCATCTAGGAGCTAATACTTATTAGTCCAAAGCTTGCTATTGGCTACTTGAGATCACTTCTGCCTGCTAGAAGTGGGACACAGCCTCTCCGAGCTTTGGAGAGTCAGAGCTGAAAAGGACTGATTGGCTCACAGAGCTAGAATAGGGCATGATGGATTACTGATTACAAAGAAGCTGTGAAGTCTGCTAGGAAGTACTGCTTCCCTTAGCTCTTCTCACCCTGCACTCATAGCCCTGTGTGCAACTTCGGGGACTTGGTGACTCTGTGACACCTTTCTGTGCTCACTTGCTTCATTTTTCTTTGACAATGTCAAGCTGGAGTTTAGAAGCATCATGACCTATGGAGCCACTCAGATCTGGAGCAGAATGCATGGTGTGACTATCTCAATACGTTTTCATGCCTCACTCAGGCCCCAGCTGTTCAAAGTGATGAGCCACTTTTGGTGCAGAGCAGTGAGCTCAGGACAGGGGAAGCTACCTCAAAGCAGGCTCAACGGGTGGGCTGCCAAGCACGCAGACAGATTACAGCTCATGAAAGGCTTCCTTTGCTTTGAATAGCTAGCTGTTCAGAAAAATTGGAATGCCCACTGGGATGAAAATTCCATTTTGCCAAAGTAGAAGTGCAAGAGTCCAGCACTTGGCCCAGGATGATCAGGAAAAGGAGGCTGTGCTGTACAAATCAGCACTGTTCTGTCCAGAGAGCCAGATGTGAAAGTCCAGGCTGGAGGACATGGGTAGACTGAGAGAGAAAACCAGTATGAATGAACCATCACCTCAAATGCGCAGACTGGGAACACCACTGATATGCCTGCCACAGGGAAGGCCAGTGCTCCAGAATGCCACTTACTGACTTTCCCTAATGGAGGGGCTCCAGATACCTTAATGTGTGTTCTCTCAGCTGCACAACCAGATGCAAAGATGGTGTAAGAGTCAGGTCTATCCTGTACCAGAGACTTCAATTTTTGATACCAGACTCATTGCATCAGTGAATTAACATGAGCTGTTTCCACTATGTCAGGACAGTAGACTTGAGGGGAGCTCTCCCCCCACACATTCTCTCTCTGTACCAATGGCATATCATCTTTCTGATACCCGAAACACAAAGAACTTATGCAGGATGATCCAGTTTCTAGTGTGAAATAGAGTGTTTTAAACTATAGCTCTGGCCACTGAGATGACCTGCTCATCAAAGTGGTCATGGTGGGTTGAGATGGATCAAGAATAAAATTGTTCATGTCTCTGTTGCCCAGAGGTGCTGTGAGTTTCCTCAACCTACACCATTCACAACAGAAACAATGTCCATTCATAGAAAGAGAAAAAACTAACAAAGGATTCTGTCCTTCTTGATCTTCATAGTCATGACATCTAATTTATTATTATTATTATTATTATTATTATTCCTTTTTGTAAACAACTACTTATCAGACCATGACCAACAGTAACCAACCAACAACTCAACAACCCACCGCCATCACTGCTGCCACCACCGCTGCTGCCACCACCAAAAAGCCCTGTTGAAGCTTGGTGAAGCTCTAGCATTTATACACCCTCTGAAAAGTTCCTAGAATTCCAAATGTAACACAATTGGATGAACTATTTGCAGCTGGCAAACTCTGCTAGAGCCTGAGGCAAATCATAGTCAGCTGCTGTGGATAATCTGAAGCAGCCCCATATACCACACCTGAGATTAAAATGAAAACATATTTTTATAATATTTCTGTGTTTTTAAAGTAACCCATGATTCCAAAATTATCACTATAACTTGCCCAGAGATGTTCAGGATGTATCTGCAAAGGATACACAAGTCTCTGGTTACATGAAACATTGTTGGGTCCAACACAGACTCAAATCAAGCCTTGGTGAAAAAACAAGTGAATAGTGAATGGATGGATGGATGGATGGATGGATGGATGGATGGATAGATAGATGGTTCGATGGATGATAAGTGGATGGACACATGGAAGGTTAGACGGAAAGATGGATGGTCAGATGGATAGATGAACAGATGGACAGATGAATGGATGAAGCAGGCTAAGAGAAGCTTCACTGCACAAAAGGCAGAACACACTGAAGACCAACCGAGTGATCAACCAACAGTCAGATGTTCTAGGCACAGAGTTCAAGGGAATATACTCAGAATGGACTCCCACCAGCCCAGTGCTGGATAAAGCCTGGCTACAGCTTTTCTTTGTTCTTTCTAGTTTTGTTAAATGTTATAAGTTACTTCCTTGCTCTCATTGGTCCTTCTCCTCACAACATAGAAATACCAACATACATTCAGTGGATTCTCTATTATTAAGCAGCAATTTGAAAACTGATATGTCCTGGAAAGTCAAACAGACGGGTTCAGCGAGGAGTTGAGTGCAGGATGCTGTCTGTACTGGTTATTCTCGTGGTCCTCTGACAAGACATCCCAAAGAGCAGCTTAAGGAAGGAAAGGTTGATTTGGGGTTTGGGGATTACAGCCTATCATAGCAGGGAAGACATAATGGCAGGAATGTGCAATGAGTTATCACATTGCATCTTCACATTCTCTCCTTATTCAGTCCTGGACTTTTAGCCCACGGGATAGGGCTACCTCCATTCATGGTGCCTTCCCTGATCAGCTAAACTTTTTTTGAAACATCCTCAAGGACACATCTAGAGGTATGTCTCCTGGGTAATTGTAATCTCATCAAGTTGAAAATCAAGGCCTACCATCACAGCTAACATGGGCCTTGAAGCCAGGCACCTATGTGCCCAGGAGAGGCAAGACAGAGAGTGCATGAGCTACCAGCCAAGCCTGAAGATATTCTCTTACAGTCACTGATGACTATAATTTCTGTGCTGATGATCTCTGCCCCACACAGGACCATCCTTCACTCACAGCTGAATCAAAGTGCTGTGGCACCCGCGTGCTATTTGATGAAATTCACCTGAGAATGGTTTTAGTTCGGGAGTGGCAGCCTTGGAAGCCCTTGCACCTTCCCTGCCAGATTGCCAGAAGCTATGGGTTAGGTTAGTGTAAGCCCCAGCATAGTAAGAAGACTCAGGACCCTGCTCCTGCCAGTAACTACAACAGGGCTGGCCTCATTTGTGAGACAAAAGTAAAACAAAGAGAAAAAAAAACATCCAGTCATTCCTCAGAGCAACCCAGCAAAGGAAGTTTGGGTCACAGAGCCTCCCCCACAACAACACTTCTGAATTAAACAGGGAAGCAAACAGCAATTCAACTTTTCCTTGCGCAGTAACCAAACAGCTGTCTGAAGTCTCATCTGTGGCCTCTTGTGTCATGATGCACAGTAACCAAACAGCTATCTGAAGTCTCATCTGTGGCCTCTTGCGCCATGAGAGCTTTCGTAGACCACTCTATATTGGAGAAGACACTTGAAAAGAAGAAGATCCAGCTGGTCCCTGGAGGGAAAGGTTCCTTCCATCTTGGAAACCCAGCAGAGAAGCATCCTGCTTCTTCAGGGAAGGAAGTCACCAAGACTAAGAATACTCATGCTGTTTTCCACACAATATTTCACTCATTTTTGTCCCAAGGCAAGGACTCCACATTTCACCATTCTGACATGTTGGTCAGATGAAAGTCTTTTGATTATTAAACCGTAACACAGATATTAAGACCCACCATCAGCCACTGTGGGCTCTAACAGAGTAGCAGTCAGTAGTCAGCAGTCCAGTGTACTGCTGGTCACTGTGTAAAACTGAGAGCTGTAAAGAGTTAACTCAGTGGCCTAGGGTTAGGTGTTACCATGAAAGGTTAAATACTTCAAAGAATACAGGGGCCAGTGAGATGAGTAAAGGTGTTTACACTGAGTCTGAGGACCTGTGTTTGATCCCTCACATAGTAGGGATTAACATAGTAGGAGGAGAGAACTGACTCCTGCAAATTGTCCTCTGGTCTCCACATGTGCACCATAGCATGTAAATGTGCGCGTGCACATACACACATACATACACACACACACACACACAGAGGGAGGGAGGGGGAGCGAAGAGGGGCTCTCAAGCACACAGTATGTATACACAAACACATAGGAATCTTGGGGTGACCTTTGAAAGTAAGGTAAGTGCAGAGAGAAAGCTAGTGTCAATGTATGGTGCCCAGACTCACAACATCTGTTATGGGTAGCCAGGGCCCAGCCTGCTATGTGTATGGGGGTCATCTGAGAGAAACATGCCTCTGGGAGCATGGAATGTATCCTGGTTTGTATCCTGGGGGGCGGGGGCAGTGCAGGGTGCTGGGAGAAGTGAGAGGTGTCTGGCCAGCAGCTTTTATTGTCTACTTTGGGGATTTATGAGGAAGGACTCCTGAGCAACCCTAGTCTTCCCTAGGAATCTGGCAATTGTTTCTGTTTGGCTCAGATAGAGAGGCGTGGGTTCCCAAGAACAGAAGCCAACTGCAATACCATTGAGTTACCCCACCAAACTGCAGGGAAGCCAGAGCAGTCAGTGTGACATGTGTTGGATGAGTACTTCACAGACGTTCTTCCTCTAAATAGACCCATAGGGGCCATCATCCCAAGTAACACTACAGATACAATGGAGGGAACGGCTCTGGGGACCTGCCCTTCCCTAAGTAACCATTGAGCTCCCCCAACAGAGAAAACCCACTTTTGTGGAATTCTGTAGTGTAACTTTTCTAAGAACTTGTGGTAGACAGGGGATGTTGAACACACACACACAACAGAGAGAGAGAGACAGAGAGACAGAGAGACAGAGACAGAGAGAGGGGGGGGAGGGGGAGAGGAAGAGGGAGAGGGAAAGGGAAAGAGAGTTCGTCCTGGAAAACATCTGGTATTTTTGCTTTTCCACCCTTTATCCTCCATTCTCCAGGTCACAGAAGCCACAGGATGATAGCTCACAATCTTTGTGAGAGCAGAGGCAACATAGACCTTACTCTAAAATTGACCCAATGGTGTGCATCTTGTTCCTTGAGACACTGGTATAAGGCATGCCTTTATTTGTTGCCCTTTCCAGGAAGCGCCTGCCACAATCATTTATAGATTCATCACGACCGTAAGAAATCACTCTTATTTGATCAAAGACATGAGGCTCATATTTATGAAGTTCAGTATCTCCACAGAGGATGTTAGATTCCCACTCCAAGATGTGTCATCCCCAAATATCCAGAAGTCAACACAGAAAGATTCCTAAATGCAGCAAGAGGGAAAACATTTGTCACATGCAGTTTCTCATCAAAAGCCCAAGGGGCCTAAAAGCCATGGGTGATGTATTTAATATGCACAGGGAAAATCGGCTGCTGATGAAAAATTCTGTCTAGCAAACACCATTCTTTGAAAGTGAAGCTTAATGAAGCCCATCCTGAAGAAGCAAGAAGCAAGAGTGTGGAGAAGGGACTGAAGGAGCTGGAGGGAGCAACAGTGTCAACAGGCCAGACCCCCATAGCTCCCAGGGACTGAACCACCAACCAAAGAATACACATGGAGTGACCCATGGCACTAGCCACATATGTGGCAGAAGATGGCCTTGTTGGATATCAGTGGGAAGACAGGCCCTCGGGCCCTCGGGTGTTCAATGCCCCAGTGTAGGGGAATGCCAGGGCAGGAGGATGGAAGAGGGTGGGTAGGTGGGGGAGCACCCTGATAGAGGCAGGGGGAGAGGGGTGGGATAGGGGATTTCTGAAGGGGAAACCTGGAAAGGGGAAAACATTTAAAATGTAAATAAAGAAAATATACAATCAAAAAATAAAAATAAAAGAAGCAAGAGTGTAAGGCACCATTACAGAACCCCTCTCCTACAAGAAGTGTGTGAAAAGGAGAACTGAAATGTAACACCACCACAAAAGGTCGGGCGGACTCTGGTAAAGAGAACAACAGAAGCAAACACGAACACAGGAGCCTGTAGTTTAGTTATTTCCCATATGCTCCAGAATATTGAATGCACAAAACGGCAGTTGTAAATCTGAGTTAACAGTACCTGGTGTATAGAGAGGTAACATGAACCTAAACTGACATCAACTCATAGTATGGGAGAAAAGGACTGAATGGAGACAAAGCCACACTTACACACTTGACACATTGAGCTGAAAACAGTGTGGCCCCTGGAGATGCTGATCTGGTGTCCAGCTATCCCCACAGCTAAAGATGAGGGCCTTTTCCTTACACAACTATCATAAAAGGGTTCTGATCTGCAAGGATGGAGCCTGTGCATGAACCAGCACATGTTGGGATTGTAGTCTGATCTGAGTAGGCTGGGTTTCGCTGCCCCGAAACATCGGACACAAACTTGGACATTGGACTTAATTTGCAAGGTAGAGTCAAACTTAGTACCATTTTCCACTTGAGTGGTTGAATGGTTGACAGGGACCTCTCTCCCAGCAAATTCTCTGGGGCCAGAGGTATGTTATTAGAAAATCAACTATGTAAAATCAAACATCACTGTGAGTTGCACAGTGTTGACTCTGCCCCATGAAGTGGCCTAACAACAGAGCCATACTCAGTCACATGTGTGTGACAATTGTCTCTGACTGCTGACAGCACACTCCATGTGGACTCCATGTGGGACTCAGAAACCCATTCTGCCAGGCTGATTCTTATCTTGGACAGGCATGCCTTCTTGCTGGTGAGATGATTGTACTTTGGACAGAATGAATCTCAGGTCCTATGTGACATCAACCAGCTGCTTGCTGGCATTTTAAGACTTTCATTTTTTACTAGAGAGTGGAAAGCTTTGTATTCTGCTGAAATGATTTCTAGACCTTTAAGAAAAGGAAGAATTGTTTCTGTTGGTAACTTAATGTCTTTTTACTTTTTAAAAGTCACAGCATCTTCCAATGGCTCCTTGCTGGGCTATGAGGGCAGCTTCAAGAGGGAGGAGGCAGAGTACTCGGTCCTCATGTGGTTCTGCTGCAACCATGGTCACAGATCATCCCACCAAAGCTCTGTCCCTCTGATATAGTATCACTTACTTCCTCCTGTTCAGCTGATTCCCTGTGCACACCCAAAGTTGCCCAGCTTCAGGATAGCTATCTATTTATCCTTTGTATCCTTTGTACTCTTCACTGCCTGATGCCTGCTAGCTACACACACACACACACACACACACACACACACACACACACACACCCCAGCTGCTGGGTTGTTACCTTGCCTATGCTTTTGTTGTTTCTCTGTGTGTTTGTAATCTCTGTATTTCTATCAGCAGAAATGTCAATCAAGCCTTTCTCAGATCCACTGTTACCTTTGCAGACACAGCTGGGGTTTGTCACCCTGACTGCACATGGATCTACCATGGGACTTTCAAAATTTACAAATTCTCTTAGCTTTCCCCAGACAAGCTCAGTGAGAATCTCTAGGTGGTAGATAAAACAGGTGGCAACCACCACAGGGAACAAAAGACTTAACCCATCACCCAAGGAAAGCAGGGTTTGGTCTTCTTCCATCCTGCTCCAGTTCTGTCATAAATACCAGACCAGGTGGCAAGGCCAGGATGCTGACAGGATAGCAGACCCTTTAGATGAAGCTAAGACCAGTGGGATTGGAGAGGACTCACAAATGACAAACACAACAAGAACTGTTACCCTAGGGGTCGGGGAGGCAGAGACAGAGACAGAGAAACAGAGAGACAGAGACAGAGAAACAGACACACACAACACAGAGAGGAGCAGAGAGATACACAGAGACAGAGAGACAGAGATAGATACATACAACAGAGAGAGACAGAGTCAGAGAGAGACAGAGTCAGAAAGAGACAGAGACAGAAAGAGACAGAGACAGAGAGACGGACACATACAACAGAGAGAGACAGACAGAGGGAGAGACAGAGAGAGGAAGGGACAGAGACAGAGAGAGACAGAGATAGATACACACAACAGAGAGATAGATGGAGGGACAGAGGGACAGAGAAAGAGAGAAAGAAAGAGAGACAGAGACAGAGATGTAGACAGACACACAACAGAGAGATAGACAGAGACAGAGAGAGGGAAGGACAGAGAGGGGAGAGAGAGACAGAGACAGAGACAGACACACAAGAGAGAGAGAGAGAAGGGGGAAGAACAGAGGGGGAGAGAGAGAGAAGGAGAGAGAGAGGGAGAGAGAGGGAGAGAGAGAGAGAGGGAGGGAGAGAGAGAGAGAGAGAGAGAGAGAGAGAGAGAGAGAGAGAGAGAGACCTGGTTCCTTGAAATATACCCAGATGTCAGATAGTCCATCAGTGAAATCATAGCACTGGCATTTGTCTGACTTTTGGAAATCACACCATTAGATACCCATGACCACCTTCTTACTCATTGGCTGTCATGAGTGCTGGGCTTACCTATGCTGAGCTGGGAGGATGGCTGCCAAGGCTTCCTTGGCAGAAGCCTGGAAGTGCTTTAACCAGATCAACTTCTCCCTAGAATCTGGGATGCCAGGAAGGTGGAATGGGAGTAAAGGCTTGGCATCTCCTTCTCCATGTCATGTCTCCTTCCTTCTCTACCTTAGCCTTTTGCTTAGACTCCACCCAGCTCTACCTGCAGACATGCCAATCACCTGAGAACCATTTTGTATAAGATAAGTAACTTGGCCTGTTTCCACTGGGATAGACATAGGTTCTTCTTCCCAGCCCTTAGGCTTTTCTTAGCAGTTCAAGGTCCTCATAACCCATTATAAAGCCAAGACAACTTGATTGGCAGGACATTTATGCAGGACACTGTCAGCAAAGGAAGAAACTTGTTTCTGGGTGGAGAGACTGCCATCGGTCACTCAGCTCAAAGGAGGATGCTGGCACAGGGGAAAGAAAACATCTTTGAGACCTCCACACAGCATTCAGTTGGAAACCAGTCAGGCACTCCCTTCATCACACTAGCAGCCCCCGCTGTCCCTCTTCAATCTCTTCTGCTCCTAGCAGAAATCCCAGTGAGAGCCTTGCTTGCCTCCTATGTCATGGGCTCAGATGGTCTCTTCACATCACAAGTTCCCACCATCCTGTGTGAGGATAAGCCAGGTGCAGAACTACCTGCAAACCTCTGGGAAGCTATGGTGTGTGCCTGCCTCAGAGAGCAGTCCATAGGTGCTCTCAGGATGGGGTGAAGGATCACCTTAGGGGACCTTGTTCCCACAACTTGTTTTGGACTGTACTCTATGAGGTCTCCTAAAGCAAAGTGCGCTTGTTGGCAGGTCTGGACCAGGTACAGAGGGTGCTGATCACTTGTCCTGAGAAAAGAGAAGCAATAATCACACACACACACACACACACACACACACACACACACACACACACATGCGTGCGCGCACACAGCACCTGCCTCTCTACAGCTCTCTACCCATCATATCTGCACGTCAGCTATTCCGCTGTCTCTGTGGTGCCCAGTTGCCTCATGGGGACCCTATATGTCCTGTTCATGGGCACTGAATGGGGGCTCTCCTTCATAGAGGACTAATCCTCTGAGGCAGCTTGATGTTGGAAGTCATCTTCCCACAGAGAACCAAGTTTGTTCCCCACCCATGACAAGGTTTGTGTTCAGACCTCCCCATCCAAAGATCTGTGAGCCCAGTCTGGGAAAGTACACTCTTTATATGCTAGTGTGGCCAACCTCCAGCCTGGGGATGGCCTGCTACTCAGACAGGGCAGGGCTACCACGCCCAAGGAACCCTAGACTCCCAGGTTTAATATAGGCTGCGCTCAGCAGTAGGGATGACATAGATAGGAGAAGCAAAAGAATGCTCAGATAAAGGAAACAGGAGCAATGTCAGGGAGTCTGCATTTTGGGGAACTGTCTAAGGTTTTCTTCCTCCCTCTGACCTCATGTGTGTGTGACCGTGAACATGAACACTCACCAGAGCAGCTCCACTCGGTATCTCTTACAACCCAGTTCAAAGAGCCATTTTCAAATGTCAGATTGATGGAGGTTCCAGCAAATGGTGACCTGGTGTCAATTTCAGGCCTCAAGAGGGATTGTTCTGCATTTGAACTTAAATTACCTCATCCTTAATTGGCTCAGAGACCTTTAGATAGTGTGGGATGGTGGGAGGTGAGTATCATATACAGATATATTTATACGTGTATTTGTGTGCCCATGTACTACATATACATGTTTTATGTAGCATGTATGTGGTACAATGTGCACATGTACACGTTTTGTGTGTATATGATGGTGTATGTAACTATAATCTCACTTGTGTACTGCATATGTGCTTATGTTATTTTATATGTCTCTGTGTCAGTAATGTGTTATATGTGTGTGTCCCTATGCATGCCTATACATATCGTAGTCATTGTTTTATTACTATACCAAGGTAATTCATATAAAAGGAAGCATGTAACTGTGGACTTGCTTACAGTTTCAGAGGGTTATTCCATTATTATCATGGTGTCAGCCTGGTGAGAGTATAGTGGGACCATGGTGGGATCATGGTGGGAGCATGGTGGGAACATGTGAGAGCATGGTGGGAACATGGTGGGAGCATGTGGGAGCATGGTGGGAATACAGTGGTAACATGTGGGAACACAGTGAGAACATGGAAAGAGGATAGTGGGAACATGTGGGAGCATGGTAGGAATATGATGGGAACATGGTGAGAACATGGTGGGAGCATGGTGGAAGCATGGTGGGAACGGTGGGAGCATGGTGAGAGCACGGTGGGAACATGGTGAGAGCATGGTGGGAACATGGTGGGAGCATGGTGGGAGCATGGTGAGAGCATGGTGAGAGCATGGTGGAAGGATGGTGGGAGCATGGTGAGAGCATGGTGAGAGCATGGTGGGAGCATGGTGGGAGCATGGTGAGAACATGGTGAGAACATGGTGAGAGCATGGTGGGGGCATGGTGGGAGCATGGTGGGAACATGGTGAGAGCATGGTGGGAGCATGGTAAGAGCATGGTGGGAGCATGGTGGGAGCATGATGGGAGCATGGTGGGAGCATGGTGAGAACATGGTGAGAGCATGGTGGGAGCATGGTGGGAGCATGGTGAGAGCATGGTGAGAGCATGGTGGGAGCATGGTGAGAGCATGGTGAGAGCATGGCAGCACTCATGGCACTGGAACAGTAACTGAGCAGAGAGAACAACACTCGGATTGGTGTGGGTTTTTGAAACCTCAAAGCCCAGCCCCAGAGGCACACTTCCTTCATCAAGGCCAACCTCCTTCTCAAGTACCACCACTTCCTGATGACTACACGTTCAAATATATGGGCTTATGGGGCCCATTCTTATCCAAACCACCATAGTATACATGTATGTTTGGTATATGTAATGAGTGGTATGTGTGTTTGGTTGTATGAGGTGATGTATTGTGCATAGGTAGTCTGTTTGTATATATGTTTGGGTGGGCATCTATGTTTGGGGAGGCTTTCTCTCAGGATCAGGTAGCTATGTGAAGCTCCTTGGGCCTGCCTCGGCCTCCCACTGACCTGCCTGCTTGGAAGGAGGCCATTATTGGCTGCAGTCTTCCCTGCAGGGGGAAAGCTTTATGACAGGTTTAGAACAAGTCAGGTGATATGTTTAGAAAGTCTCCAAGTTTTCACCATGATTTCTCTTTATTTCTGTTAAACAGGGTAGTGGTTGTGTGGGTGTGTTTTATTATATATATTGAAATAAAACTTAAAAATAAGCCCAAATAACAGATTTTAAAGGTCATAGTTTTGAAATTTCTTACATTGTCTCTACCTCACAGTTTACAAGCCTTTGTCCTGTGCCATGGAGTGGGCTGGGTAGCTGGCGTGATGCATCAGAGGGACCTCCTTGCTCCACGAGAAAAAGCCCAACAGCCCTTTGTGTCCACAGAGCAGTGCAGAATTTGGTGGCACAGGAATTACCACTGTGACTCGGGAACAGAGTCCTATGTTTTCTCCTCATGGTCCACTCAGCAGTGTCTCTGTTATAGCATTCTTAATCTGTGTGTGAACCAGGTAACTAGGCAATTAGGAACTAAGTAAAGTAATTCAACTCCAAGCACCACAGGTGAAGACAGTCCTATTAGTGACACTTAAGTTCAGGCAAAGACAGCTATCTAGGAACATGAAGTGGGTTCCACCTCCTTTGTCAGGCAGGTTCTTACCAGATCCAACAGCAGGGAGGTCCTGGAGGGAACTGCTTAACCATTTTACCTAGGAGAGCAGCTTGGGATATATAGCTCTTTAGGACAGGCCTGTCCTGAGGCGATCAGCTACAGACCGCTGCAATTGTAAGCCAGAGGAACCCATCCTCGGGACAGAGTCTCTCCTCTAATAACTCCTCATCATTAAAGCTTTAAGTGGTAGGACATAAGTCAGGAAAGAAAAGCAGGGAGGGTTCCAACTGCTGATTGCAGTCTGGTGACAGCATCGAAGGCTTGGGGACAGTGCCCAGACTTGGCATGAATCCCACACCCTGTCAGCTGAGCCTTGGTGGCTCAGCATGTACCCAGACATGTAGTTTTTTCAGGTAAGAGGTTAAGAGACTCCTGGGCAGTGTTCTGAAAATTGTCCAGAAATTGGTATAGCTTCTAGAAATAAAAGGTAGCTTTTTGTGTGTTTCTAAAGAGTCGGAAGGCTGATGCCAGGCAGAATCAGACTAATCTCAACCAAAGTGACCCCTGAATGAGGTGCTAGCTGCAGGACACCAACCCACCCCCATGTGAGCCTCTGCACCTCAGATACCTGTGTGTTTCAGGAAGGTCTCTTCCTCCTAAGTGCAGCAAGGAGGATTGATTCTACTATCAATTTTGTTTACTGAGAACAGTGTAGGGAACTGGTGGTTTCAAGCCAAGGCCTTTCATGGTGAGCAACTAACGTGCCCTGCAGGGCAGCAAGAGCAGAGGGCAAAAGTCTAGGGCCTGGGCTCAGAGACTCATCTGCAGAGCTGCTGGCAGGGCTGCTGGCAGGGCTGCAGCAGCACTGGGGTTCCTTTTGCATCTGTGCCCATTTGGTAGATCAACATCACAGGGGAATTTTCATGAGTAGAAGCACACAAGCCCGGTCACCAAGCTCCATGTACACTGTGTGATGAGAGGTGAAGAAACATCATGAAGTCTACACATGTGCAGAGGACTCAACGTGAAGGGCACATTCTGAGATCCCAGCTGGTCATTCCCGTATGCCATATCAACCTGCGCCTCTATTTCAACTTCTGCAGTGATGTGCCAGCAAAGAAAAAAAGAAGTAAGTAAAGTAAGTACAGAACTGAGGACGGGCACTGAGATCTTCTCTTCCCTCCCCTGAGGAGATTCATCAGCGGCCAAGAGTCAAGCAGACAGAAGCAGTCAAGCTTCAGAAACATTGTTTCAATTTCTAATAAGAAAAAGTCGGTTTTCCCAGAGGATACATTTTTTATGTATGGTCTAATTTCTTTGGGCTCCCAAGCCCACGAATTGGAATTGATTTGCCTGACTAGTTCATACTGAGTGTTAAAAAGAATTTGTTTTGATTGCCAATAGCTAAAGGGACTATGTAAACTTACAACCTAGCTAAGAAGGCTGAGTCACTGGCTCTCAAGGCTGCCTTGAAGCTTGTTTTACCAGTCAGTGATTGTGCCCTCTAGTGGCAGGGGTGGAAAACGAAAGGAGTGTCCCACCCATGGTAAGACCAGAAGGCAGAAAACTTTGCAGACAGCAGTCTAAGCCCATTGTAACACCTGTAGGGAGACCGTGTCACAGTGATGTATTTACCTGTGTGCACTTTTAGAATCTGCAGTAGCCCCATTCTAACCCCAGTCCTCTCCACAGCCCAGCCATATACATTGTAACCATGAGACTGTGAAACACTGATGTTCACCATCCACTTGAGCGTCAGTCCAAATGGAAGAACCTCACAAAGACTGTGTAATGAGTAGATAAGAAATTCTTAGTTTTATTGTACATAGCTGAGTAAGGAGGCAGCTTTAGCTAACCCTTGTATGGGGTGTCTGAGGGAAGTAGTCTCAGGCTGCTCACATCTGGGAGGAGAAAGCTGAGTTGACATTTGACACATACCATCAACATCCATACACAGACCAAGGAAGGCTTTTCCATTCCCACAGGTCAGAGGCAGTGAGATCCTTGGCATGGCTCTGTTCATTCAACAATACACATTCATTCACTCAGCACCTCAACTGCTTGCCGTTGTGTACTCACCCAGGACTTCCTCCATTCCCCACACTGCCCTAACCCATGAACCAAAATAAGCCCTGCTTTCCGTAGATTGTTTATTACTAGGCCACAGAAATAACTAATATATCATCAACATAGAAAAATGTTAGAATACTAAAGAATATTATAAAAGCATTAAGAGTAAGAGTTAATAAGAGTAAATATTTGGAAATTGCATGTCTGAGAAGGGTTTTGATATCTAGATTAGAAGCCCATACTATTTAATAACAAAATACCCTAATTTTAAAATGGAAAAGGGATTTGAGTCATCACTTCTGCTAAGGTATACAGAGCCAATCAGCACATGGGTTCAGCATCCTGACAATCAGGAAATACAAGTCACAACCATGGAATCCCACTCACCCCTGAGATGGTTCCTACTCATTGTCTACTTTTATAATCACACACCTCTGAATGCCTTAACACTACTGACCTCTGCATGAGAGTGCTGGAAATTATAAGATTTACCATACAAATTTTTAATCAGAGCTAACTGAAACATCAAGAGATATCTATTTTGCTGCTGTTTAATCTACAGTCAGAGAGTCCATCATGTGAAAGACAATCAACCATAGGACACTTTCCTACTGTCAAAGTATAGAATGACTTTTACCAATCAAATTCTTGTCTGCTTTTTAAAATTAATGGTAAATATTAGTTATAGAATGAAGAGTCTAGCACTAGTTAGGCAGACACATAAATTTGCAGTTCATAGGAAACATTTCAGCAATTATAAGAGCACTTACATACTTTTACAGGATGATAGGCTTGCTTGTGATAGAATGCAAATGAGAAAAACCTAAAGTTGAAACTTCATGATGTCACGTTCGTCATCATCTTAAATAATCGACATTTGGAACTCTGTGGGGAGATGTGGCAGTAACAGAGCTGACATCTGGAGAGGGGTCTTTCTCTTGTTGATTCTGTCCAAAAACTTTTGGAAACTCAGCAGAAGAAAACAGAGAGTGAGAGGGAAGCATGCTCTAGGAGTCATGGGTTTAGCTCAAATTATCTATCTAACTATGCTGTGACTTCACATAAGCTCTTAAAAGCTCTGTTAAATTTCCTGTTCTGCAGGATATTGGTGGGACAGTGGGGGTCAGGGGGAAGGCCGAAGGCCTCCCTTCCAGGAGCATTCACATTTTCAGGCAATAAATTTACTACCTCCAGGAACCACTAGACTGTTTCTCTGAATAACATCTTCTGCCAGACTTACAGTTTGAACATTTCAGCAGGAACATATTCTCCACTCCCCAGTGCACAGAAGGTGGAGAGCCCATTTGAGGCTGGGTGTAGAACAGGTAGGTTCTGCTGCATGTGACCCTCAGATACTGCTTTGGAACCCCACCTTCCTCTCTCTTTTCCTAATGAGACAGTGCCCGGATCTCTGTGGTCACAGCAATGACATGATCATGGCAACATGATTCTGGGCTGTGAGCCTGCTCCAGCAGGGAGTGTGGGCATACAGATGTATGGTCGGAAAAGGAACAATGGATAATTTAAACTCAGTGTTTCCTCCTTTGCTTTGCAGGGTCTGGGACAGACTCATACTTTAAAAGTCCACCTGGTGGAGCAGCATTGTGACTCAGCACCCATGCTTTCTGGTCATGTCACCAGGACAAGGTATGGGTTGGTTGAATGGTACATCTGAGTGCAGGAAACTGTTCTGGTCCAGTCCTGCTCTGTGGTATGTCCAAGTGCATAGAGCATCACCTTGGAAAGCCCGGACACCAGCAGATTTTGCCATTTGGTTCTTTGTCAATCTTACCAATACTGTAACCCTTTACAGTTCCTCACGTTGTGGCGACCCAGAGCATACATTTATTTTTGTTGCTGCTTCATAACTGTAATTTTGCTACTGCAACTAACGGGTTGAGAACCACTCTCTACAGTAAAGTTTATCACTTGATGTCAGGGACATTCTGACCAGAGCTATAGCTCTGTCTTTTTAATTTTTATTTTTTTAAATTTTTATTTATTTATTTATTTATTTATTTATTTATTTATTTATTTTTACTCTTCAAATGTTTATTAAGTATAAACTGTGCATCACAAATGAATTTGTTTTTAGGTTTTAAGTTGAGTAAACCATAATGTCACAGAGAAATTATTATTCAGTGTGGTTGACACTATATTATAATAAAAAGAGAGTATTCAGAACACATTATATACATATATGGAATTGTCAAATAGCTAAATTAATCATTAAAAAAACAAAATAAAGATTGTCAGACAAAAATATTGCTAATAATACCTCCAGGCCTTAAACTACATATGGAATTAGAGGGCACTGCACTCTAATACAGCATGTAGAAGAAGACAATGTGCAAGTGTCCCAGAAGCTTGGAGAGTAAAGGAATGACATCATAAAGGAATGACATCATAAAAGAATGATATCATAAAGGAATGACTTCATAGAGGAATGACTTCATAGAGGAATGACTTCATAGAGGAATGACATCATAAAGGAATGACTTCATACAGGAATGATATCATAAAGGAATGACTTCATAGAGGAATGATATCATAAAGGAATGACTTCATAATGGATCTCAGAAGCCAAGGGTTCATGATATGTGTCTTAATATCAGTTATTAAGAGATGTACTTTGAATTACTTGTACATTTAATTTTTTTCATTTTAATTCTTACAATTTTCTTTTGTGTAGTGATATATTTTCCTTAGATGCATAAAAATAATGCAGTTAAGATATTGATGGCTGCCCTAAGTGATTTTAAAGCAAACTCCTTTAACAATAAAATACTTGGCTCTTTTAACTGTCTTCAGGCCCACTTTCCTACCTTATAGATCTAGCTTTTGAAATTTATTTTTTATTTACATTCTTTTCATACAATGTATTTTGATCATATTCTTGCTTCCTCTCACCCAGGTGCACCATCTTCTCCCCATATCCCTACCCACCAACTTTTTGTCTTTAGTTCATGTGTTGTAGGATTTTGGGGAGAGAAAGAGAAGAACTTATCCAGTAGAAAGTTTTCTATATTTTGAGTTTTTAACTCTCTGGATTTGCATTTTAAGTGTATTTTTTTATAAGCAATTGTTGATTTATTTCAAAACACATGTATACAGTAGCTGTCATTGACCACATTTACTACCTGTTTTATATTCTATTTTTCTCTTAAGTTTCTTTTTTATTGAATATTTTATTTACTTACATTTCAAATGCTATCTATCCCGTTTCCTAATCTCCATCTCCCCAAGAATGTTTAGATAACAAGCCCCACAGCTGTTACCTATACCATTTGTCATTCTAAACCTGCCTGGAGTTAGGCCTGCTCTACAGGCAAAAGGTGCTGGAGACATTGCTGAGAACAGAGTAGAAACAGACTTTCCTGGGAAGATGTAGATGGTCACCACCATGGCAGCGGCATTCAGAGTGCTTGTTCTTACTGTAGAGTTGGCTGACATTCAAAGCAAGCCAGTTCAGAATAATGCCAGCCCAACCCCAGAATTGGCAAGCATGACCACCATGAATCTTACTTGGAAAGAGCTTATTATCCTGTACAGTGAAGCCCATGGGACTGCTCAATTCATCTCTTGTTCAAATGTTCTTGGATATAGTAGTTGAGACTTGGAGGGGAATATCCCCAAGCTTCTTAAGGTTGGCAGGTCATATGCAAGACCCATTATGCTATCTTCCTATCTCTGAAATGGTGATGAAGTGCCTGCCTCACAGAAGCAGACGAGGATTGAAAAACTGGCTGCACAGCAAGCAGCATGCAGAAGATCTGTGCGCTCAGGATCCAGTTCTTTCTCCATACCTCCACTGAGGACATACATTGCAATCTATGGGCAGTGCAGTGGCACCCAGTAGGCTCTTGGTGGACTTAATGAAGGAGGTCCCTTTCCATATTCATATAGACACACCTGGCAGAGGACTTAAGGCAAGCAAAAGGTGGAAGACTGACAATTTATCACCTGGAAAAAATTAGGTAAAACATACTAGAACTAATGGCAAAAACAAGGTTTCTCAGCAATGTACAGGTTTTTGCTACTGGAAACAGCCCTGTGTTCCAGGACTAAAATAATTAAGAATCAATTCAGTTTTAGTTTTCTTTAAGCATGACATCTGTGGCTGAGGTGTAATTCCTAAGAAGAATTACACAGGGCATGAGTTGCATACATCAGCACTGTTGCTAAATAGCCCATTAGCCTGGATTTAATTGCTTTGCCTTGCCCCAGAGAATGAGCTCTGTAGACATGGCAAATTCCCACAGTCCTGTGCAGCCTGAATGGAAGGCAGAAGCTACTATGACTTGGGAAAGAACTGGGATTCCCTGGTCTGTGACCAGGTTCATACATTTATTCCTAAAGCAGATAGATACCCTTCTGAGTAAGGTCACTTTACGTAGCATCTCTGGCAAGATGGTCATGCTCCAGACAACACAGTGTGGTCAGTTCTGGTCAAGGTTGATTTGCATTTACCACTCTATTCCAACATCAAAAATTGCTGCACTATCAAGTTTAATTCCTAGCCATCAATCCTATTTAAATATCCCTTGTCTTTTATTTCATTTTTATTAGATATTTTCTTTATTTACATTTCAAATGTTATCTCCTTTCCTTGTTTCCCCTAAACATCACTTGTCTTAACTTCCAATATCACCCTGTGTTTAAATTCAATACTGTTCTGCGCAGTATTAAATACTGTGCAGTATTAAATTAAGTACTGTTGTGGTCCTGTGTGTCAGGCTCTTGGGGACTGTGCTGCTCTGACCATTGCCTCTGCGGAACTCCCATCGCCACCCAGGTCCAGTCCCAACTCACTAACTACCCTGTCTTGGACACCATCATTTTTATGGAGACATGACCCTAGAGCACACAGTAGGATCACTTGAGGTACTTTAGGGGAACGGAAGCTGGGTCCCCCTCCTGCAGCCTGATTCATTAACCTCAGGGTAGGACCCAGATGCCCCCACATGTTAAACATTCCCATGTGTGATTGGCAAGCACAGCAGGGAGAAACACTCTAGTCAAGTTATCAGGATAATTAGTTGGTATTTGGCCCTAATGTTCAGGGTTAAAGTCACTTAGAAAAAAAATCACTTCAATTAGTCAAGACAATCAAACTTGGAGCTAATTTTAGTTCCAGGGAAATTAGTCAACTGGTAGGACATGACACAGAGCATGGGTCCTGAATGGCCCTGAGCATTTCTTCCTCCTCTGCAACCATAGCTGTCAGATGTGACACATACTGGTCTCCCACAGACCCAACCTGTGACCAAATGTCTGGTAGTTACTTTGCCCATGACACTCAATTCTGTTTGTCCTTGGTACACTGTGTTCAGCATGCTTGATGAGCCCCTTTTTGGCCCTATTTTTTAACTGTGCTTCTAATCTAGCTTTGGCTTGTGAGTACCAGAAATGGGGGTCACCATACAATGTGCCTCCAGCAGCATCTAAGAGCAACTGCCCATGCTTGGGTGAGGAGAGAGAAGGGGAGGGCCACACAGGGTCTGAGGCATGAGCAGCTTTGTTCTGAGCAAACAGAAGATCACTTCTTCAATAGGGGCCATATTTTCCTTTAGTGAGAAGTTCCTAGAGACCGCAGAAGTGAGCTCTATGGAGAGGGGAAGGAGGCAGGTACATGGGAACCCTGCCTTGGGGATTTGCTGAAAACATGTGACTGCTGCTCACTGTCTTGGTGTGGCTGGCTGGGTCTCATCTACATGGCTGAGCAAGAGAGTACTATGGATTCTGGGTCAGAGCTTAAGCCTTTTGAGATTTGCATCTGTGGCAGAGGAGCCCAGTGTCCTTCCTGGTCCTTGCTTAGGAGCAGGTGAGAAGGAATAGGTGCCTCCCATTCAAATGCTACTATACAGTTCAATATGCATGCATGCATGGTTACCATGTGACATTCAACACTAAATAAAGCTCTTAAAAATAGAAGACAAAAAAAAAAAAAAAAAAAAAAAAAAAAAAAAAAAAAAGAAGCTGAACGGGACAAGAGGATAGAGTGCAGGAACGCTCTGCCCTCTTCAAACCAAGATAATGACCTTAGGAGAATTATTAGATTCTGAGGGAAGGCCTGGTAGCGGCAGGAAGGGCTACTGAGCTGGAGGTGGGGTTCTACTTATTCATTTCACTGTTTTTTCTGCTATGAGCAGTTGCCTCCGGTCATCTCATGGGGTTTGATTTTAACACTTGTGAACGATGTGTGGCTTTATTCTTCAGTGCCTCCAGCTTATAGATGCAGCTCTTTAGAGACAGTTGGAACACAGCAGCTGTGAACTGTTACAGAAAAGGGGACAGGGGACACAGCCCACCCCAGCTCCCAAGAACCCAGCACTGTGTGTGACTTGTGCTGGCTAGTCTGGGAAGATGCACTGTGAGATGTTATGGGATTTGCCAAGCAACTCTGGATACCCGACCCTTGAATTCAGAGTCTCGAGAAGCAGATATTATAAGCTGACATTTCTCTCATTGTGTGAACAGTGCCTCTGTGATTCTCAGTGCATTTTACCCATCGTCTTCTAGTCACAGAGGATGCTGGCACGCCTCACACCATGCTGTGTGTGTAGAGAGCCTCATGTGGATCAGCATGCAGGTTTGGGTGCAAAGCAAACAGTGGAGAAGCTTCTGCTCTCAGGAACGCTGGGGTTCGGGACCCACCACCATAAACGGGGAGCAGCAGCAACCCATGTCCTAGCATGGTCAAGGACATGGTGTCTGTTTAGATGGCTTGGGAGACAAGCTGGCACGGGGCCTCTGGCCCTGGAGTCTGACATCCCACTGATAACTCTCTGGGGTCTCTAGCAGATAGGATCCCATTTGAGCATCTCCTGACTGCTGATATGACCTGAATACCTTTGCCTTTTCAAGTGAATTCCTGAAATCATTTTACATATTTTATAACCATCAGGGGGAAAAAAGATGAAGGGGAAAGAGAAAAGAAACTAAGCTGATATTTGTAATTAATATCTACGAGAATTAATTTGTATCCTAGGGTGTTAGCAGGAACAGGTGGGTAAACACTGGACCCTGTGGCTCAGTGAGGCCCCTGGAGAAGCAAACCCTTTCCATTGTCAGCGGAAGTGGAAATCATGGAGATCTCCTGCCCTATGGAATCTCCAAATGATTTTCTTTCTAAATTGAGACTTAAGTTTTAATCCAGGCAGGATTATGGGGGCCTGCACTCCTCTATAAGAAGCCTCATCTGTGTGATCTATGCATCAATACTTCACCTTCCAAATGCCTGGACTTATTTATCTATAGGCACTTTTCATGATGCTACATCAAAGGTTAGATGCAGGAGTAGGGGAGAGTCTCGGTTTCATTAAGATCTCCTGGGAAGAAGGATGTGGTGGTAACCATGGAAACGAGAGCAGTTGGAGAGAGGTTTAAGGAAGGATCCTGGCTGCAGTGTGGAGAGAGCAGGGATGTCCCTGAGGCTCCAGTCAGAATGGACAGAAATAGGGTCTCAGACGGGGCAGGTGGAGGTCTGATTTAGACAATATTGTCATATGTGTGGATGGTGCTGGGAATACTGGCAGGAGGTGTGCCCCAGCTGGCACAAACTAGAATTTCCCATAGAGAGGGACTTCAGTTGAGAAAATGCCTCCATCCGATTACCTGTAGGCAAGTCTGCAGGGCATTTTCTTGATTAGTGATTGATGTTGGAGGGTCAAGCCCATCCATTTTGGGTGGTAGTACCCTTGGGCATGTGGTCCTGAGTTGTATAAGGTAGGATGAATAAGCAATGAAGAGCAAGCCAGTAAGTTGGACCCCTCCATGACTTTTGCTTGACTTCCCTCACTGGTGGTCTGTTTTCTGGAAGTATAAGCTAAAATAAACCGTCTCAATGCACCACCCTCCACAAGGTGCTTTGGCCATGGTGTTTATCACAGCAATAGAAACCCTAGTTAAGACTAGAAAACGAGCCTGAGGACTCAGTGTCCCATGCTTTCTTGTGGGGAGAACAGATGGAAGAATGAGTTGAGGGGCAGGAGTACCCACAAAGCTTGGAAAACATGAAGAACACAGAGAGACCCAAGACAGAAGAAATAACAACACACAGGTCTTCCAAGGCCAGCAGAATATTCCCAGCAGTGGTGGGATGAGGGTGAGGGTTGGGGTGGGGGCATGTGTGTCTTGAGGACCACCACAGGATGGAGGCCACTGGAGCATGAGGATGCTAATGACCTTAGTAGGCAAGTGTGGAGGCTCAGATCCTGAAAGCACATGAGGATCCTGGGAAACACTGAGCTTCCCCATGGCAACAGGGAGGCTCAACTAGCTGGTTCTCTGATACTGGATAGAGTTGTTCTAAATTACAGACAAGGTCTATGCTCAAGGCAGTTTCCACTTTGGCTCTGTGACTTTTGGGGGGGCTAAATGTCCATGCTTGGTGACACTTGTACTATGGTGAGGCAGTTGGCATGCATGTAAAGAGGTCCCTCTGAGTTCACTGTCAGCAAAGATGACCATGGCTGAAACTGGTGAGAGAGCAAAATGGCCTCCATTCCAGTTCTAGGGTCTGACATATGGGAAGGCAACAAAGCATGTGAACATTTGGACAGCAAGTGAGTGAGTCAGGAAAACTGAGTTTGAACATCTTCACACTGACAGGTTGTCCTCAGCAAGCCAGAGGGATAAGCAGCTATGAGGGCAGATGTCTGGCACATGGGGGAGGAAGGAGTTGGTCTTAGCAGCTGTTATGATCACTCACCCAACTGTGGCCTTTAAAGGTAAACCCTGGGTTTTGGTGCCATAGGGCACCTGACACAACCACCAGGAAACTTGGCTCTGTGACTTTGTTCAAGGGTGGAGCATTCTGAGGCCTCTACAAGGCATACGATGCAAAGCCTCCAGTGGCTGCTCAAGGTCAGCCATGTGGCCAAGTTTCCAGATTTCTTGTGCTAATTTACCTAGGATAAAAGTTAGCTTGTGAACTGGCATAGTAAGAGATGACGAACACCCATGATTAAGTAGAACAGTGGTAACACTATACTGATGTTGACTACAGACAATTGAAACATGGAAAGTGAACCACGGATGAGTGTCATGGTACATCCCAGTCCTTAGCAGCAATGCCATCAAGGTAGCAAGAGATGTGTCTGGCCCCCATCTTTTCTAACCCAGTTCACAGGACTGGGTCTGCTGTTGGCTCCTTCAGCTCCCACTGCCTCTGCAAATCTTTTGATTTGACTGATTTTCATCTAATTCATTTTATACTCCTGTCACAATCATCGTGTCACACCACATTCTGAATCAACTGTCCTACATGTCAGACTCCACCTCACCTGCTGGCTCCTCTGTCCAGTCTGCCCCTCTGGCTACTTGACACACTCCCCAATGGTTCAGAAGCCCAAAGCCTCACCTCTCCTGTGAACACCTACTAGAATTCTACAGAAAGCTTCTCTGTCTTACTCCCAAGTGTGCCTATGTATGGCCTTAATGATGTGTGTGCATTATAGTCTGTTCTAGGCATGAGGATGCCCCTTTGTTGGTTGTCTAGAAGTCACATTCTTTTTAGAATGATGGAGATCCCTCTATTTGGTGTGTCTACAGCTGGATTCAACACTTTCATAACAGATAAATTAAAATTTGAAGCACAGATCCCTAGAAAGGAAAATGATTAAAGGTTTTCCCTTCTAACCTATCATGAATCCTAAATTGGAGACTTTTGGGAGAAAGATGAACTTGAACATCAGAATGTCAAATGGTGAGTCTAGGGGCCCAACCTGAGGGGGCTGAATGTGTCAGGTTCAGGTGTCAGTACATTAGAAAGGCGACATTAGCTGCGGTGGGTTTTCAGACCCTTGGTTGATAAGTAAAGATCTCCGAGTTCCCAATGACACTTGGAAGTAACAACCTAATCATTATTAATTCCTCTGGTATTTCTGTGACAGCCTTAATCACAGCAAATGCACCTGATATAAATGGAGAATCTGGGACTCTTGGAATGCCCCTCGGCACTCAACATTAATTAACCGGGGCATCACGTAGTACTGCCACCCGCCTTATGATGAAGTGTGTTCTTGCACACTCTGATTAAGACACAAATGCCAAGCTGATAAAGACCATGGTAAGAAGAGAGGGCTCACCTGCTGGGACACAGCAACAGATGAGCCACTGAATATGCACAGCCCAGCCAGGATGGCTTCTACTCAGCAAGGTGGAGCATCCCAGAAGCTAGTGACAGAAACTGTGGTTCATTCACTGGTGGCATAGGTACAGAAGCAATTTAAAAGATATGTTTATGTTTATTGATGTGTCTCTGTGTGTGCCTAATGAGCTTACTTACACCATGAGAGTGCCCGCACACTCAGTGGCCTAAGGAGGGTGTTAGGTCTCCTGGAACTGGAGTTATAAGTAGCCATGATCCCTCTAAAATAAGATGAGTTTATGGACCTGAATGCAGGTCTTCTGCAAGAGTGGCAAGTGCTTTTACCTGCTGAGCTAACTACCAGTCCCCAACATTAAGTTTAAAAGGCTTATTAAAGGATGGCAAGACAGCTCAGTTGGTAAAGGTATTTACTGCCAAGCCTGGCAAACTGAATTTAATCCTCAGAACCCACATTGGTGGGAGACGAAAATCAATTGTCCTCTGACCTCCACACATGCACCATGGCATGTACGTATTCGTGCATGCATAGACATATCCACATACACAAAACAAACAAACAAATAATTTTCATGTTAAATACTTTGCAAAAGAAAAGAGAATCTGTAAAAATGTGTGATGTATGTGTATGTACACGAGAACTGTGGAGCAATGCTCAGATGCAAACTGGTATATTAAAAGACTGTTTTTATTTCTTCAGGTGAATACGTTATTTCCAGAGAGAAACTGTTGGCCCCTCCGAGTAGCAGGATCCCTACCCACAGCCCCCACCCACCATCAATTGACTTTTGGGAGTTGAGCAGGCACTGTGCTTGGTGGCACAGCTGGGTGGTGTGGTGGTGTTTATCAGCATAGAGTCCCCAGCCAAGGACACCAAAGTCATGGCAGCAGTCCTGGCCAAAGCTGTGCCAGTCATTCTGGCTCCTCTCTACCAGTCCTACTTCAGGAGCAGCAATAGCACAACCAGATGGTAAGGGAAACACAAGGAATGCATGGGCTCATCTTTGTAGAAAGACCCCATGTTGATGAGGGAGAGGTGTTAGGAGTAGCAGGAAGAGAGAAGTCAATGGAAATGGTGCTGGCAGGGAACAGGGCCACCAAGGACCAGCAGCAAGGGCTAAGCAGCAGCATTGTGAGTACCCAGCTTGTGAACAGCAGCAGCCTGGTTTCTATATGACAATGGTTCTCAACCTGTGTGGTGTGACCCCACCCAGGGGTCACATATCAGATATTCTGCATGTCATATATTTACATTATAACTCATAACAATAGGAAACTTAGTTATGAAGCAGCAATGAAATAATTTTATGGTTGGGGTCACAACAACATGAGGAGCTGTATGAAAAGGTCACAGCATTAGGAAGGTTAAGGGGTAAGAGCCAGTGCTTTTAGGTATGGGACCCTGTGTCTGTTCTTCTATTTGTTTAAATGCAGTCACTTGCTCAGGATCCAGTAATGGCAGAAAGAAAAAAAAAAACAGAGTCTATGTACTCCATACTCATCCTGCTTTGAAAGGCTCCCTGACACAGGGGAAAGGAAGGAGGAGAGAAGGAAGTACCTGTGGTTGATGATGTAAGAAAATGGCCAGACCCGGCTTGGCCCAGTAGATGTCACATTCACTTATCCTGAATCACCATCAGCTCCAAGCATAAATACTCTGCCCCTATATCTCTATCCCAAATTCTGACCAGGGTTCAATCTAAGATTTCTAACATAGATTATGTCTAAACACATCTCCCTTTGCAACCTTACATTTCCTGAAGTATTAGCTCACCCTGAGTATGTCCTTCCCGGCAGTTCGGTTGTTGGAGAAGCATGTACAGTGTGGAGCCCTCAAAATGTCATGTGCTCATGAGCAGGAACAGAGGGAGGCTTCAGCCCCATGCCCTGGAGATCTACCAAGACCTGTCTATCTTCCTTTCCATATTAGCAACTTTACTCACTATTGTGACAAATACCTGTTATGCAGCAACGTAAGGGAGAAAGTGTCTCTGCTGGCTCATGAGTGAAGGATATAGTTCATTATATAGGGGAAGGCATGGCAGCTGGTACAGCTTTCAGAGACAAAATCATAAGTGCTTGCCCACATTACTAAAGATTAGGAAACAGATAGGACAGAAAAGAACTCTTGATATTCAGTGACATAATTTTTCCGGCCAGACTCTACCTCCCAAACAGTCTCCCCCTCCCTCCCCCCAACCCCCAAACTCAGTGCTACCAGCTAAGGACAAAATATGCAAACACAGACCTGTAGGGACATTCCATACCAAGCCATTCCATCATCTGTGGCCAGCATCACCTGGGTTGACACAGTGCTATAGCCATTCCCTGGTGCCAAGATGAGCACGGGCTTGCCTGGGATCTTCCCCTTGCCAAGAAGTATACCAGGCAGCACCATCTGGAAATGTCCTCTCTTTTACACTCCTTTCAAGCAGCCTCAGGATCCTTGGGGGTGCCTGAGAAAGGTGGTGGCCTTCCAGGATTCTATCTACAACAGTTCACAGCCTGGGCATGAAGGGTTACCCAGAGCTAGGCCCATCAGAGAAGACACAGGTACAGGAACTAGAGAAGAAGAATCAGATGACCAGTATGGTGAAATGGTTCATATCACAGTGAACAACCTACTTCCCTGACAGCGGAGAAAGAACATACTGAGTTCAGAAAGACAAGAGCATAGAAGGGACACCTACACTCCATGGAACCTCCTCTAACCCCAAAGGCAGGGCACTCATCTCAGGTCCCCATAGACTGAAAGAGTGAGAGCAGAAGTATCCAGCACATGCCACCTAGGGAAACACCAGTGAAATGGGTCTTCAGCAGAAGTCATCTCAGCTTGACACAACTTAACATCACTTTCTAGCAAGAAAGTCTTCCTAAATAAAATAGAGCCACCTTCATTCCTCCTACAACAAGATGCTCGACAGCCTACTGCTTAGTACTTCCTCCCTCGGGTATTCCACTTCCGGGGCTGAGACCCCAGAACCTGGAACTGTCCGTAGTATGCATGGATTACTCTAGTGGCCACTTCCTATGAACAGCTGCCCAGAGCACCTCCATGCGGCCTCTGCTCTCTTCTCCTTTGTTCTGAGTCTTTGACCTTAGCTCCATGTTAGAAATTTAGTCCAAGGCTCACTCCAGGGACCATACTCTTCCTGAAATTTAGTCTAAAAATTTTATGTGGATAGAAATTTCCACCTTTGGCATATACGTTAATGCACATCCACAATGAGAATGAGGCTGCCAATCCTTACTGGAGATCCACCTTGCATACTTTATCTTTGCTCACCTTGAAGTACCCGAACAGGAACTGCTGTTTACGTACTTGGAGAAACAGCCTTGTTTCAGCTTAAACACCAATCAATGTGACTGGCTTAGAGCAGCTCACTGAGGCACTTAAAACAAAAATGGTAGTTTTGAATGTATGTGAGATTATTCTTCTTGTTTACATTATACCATGAAACTGTGAGGTGGGGACACTCATTAAGTCATTAGAGGAAATAAGTACTCTGCTTAAAACCCAGAGTCACCAAATCCAAGCTCAGGGTGAAAGAAGTTATTGGAATGAAACTGAAGTTCATTAAGAAAGGTGGCTGATATGCCACAAGTTGTCATAGATCTAAACAAATTTCAAATGTAATTATGAACAGAGGAAGGGGTATAGTAATTTTGATTAAAAACAATATAAATAAGAGTAGAAAATAAAACATGCAATACTCCACTCATAGAATGGGTTACTTAACTAATTCATGGGTTGTACATTCATGACACACTTAGGCAGTAGGCAGAGGGCCTATAGCTTGCAGATGTTACCCAGTACCTGACCCCCAGGCAAGGAGGCTGCTACCTGGACACGCACAGAGTTTTGAGGAGGTGCACAGAGCTGCACAGAACTACTGTGGGAGCTACATGACATTGCATGGAACGATCCATCTGCTATTTGAGGCAGAACTAAGCTAAACGTGCAGATCAATAAATGATGGAGATAATCTCAGGATGCAGTACAGGCTTGCAGATCAGTAAATGATGGAGATAATCTCAGAACGCAGTACAGGCCTGCAGATCAGTAAACGATGGAGATAATCTCAGGATG
>NW_022196912.1:129758612-129758848 GCF_008632895.1 Mastomys coucha | reverse complement strand
ACGATGGAGATAATCTCAGGATGCAGCGCAGGCTTGTAGATCAATAAACGATGAAGATAATCTCAGGACGCAGCACAGGCTTGCAGATCAATAAACGATGGAGATAATCTCAGGATGCAGCGCAGGCTTGTAGATCAATAAACGATGGAGATAATCTCAGGATGCAGCGCAGGCTTGCAGATCAGTAAATGATGGAGATAATCTCAGGATGCAGTACAGGCTTGCAGATCAGTAAA
>NW_022196912.1:129724988-129758321 GCF_008632895.1 Mastomys coucha | reverse complement strand
ACGATGGAGATAATCTCAGGATGCAGTGCAGGCTTGCAGATCAATAAACGATGGAGATAATCTCAGAACGCAGTACAGGCTTGCAGATCAGTAAACGATGGAGATAATCTCAGGATGCAGCGCAGGCTTGCAGATCAGTAAACGATGGAGATAATCTCAGGATGCAGCGCAGGCTTGACACTGAGAACATGAGTTAGTACTAGGGATACAAGGTGTGGTGTCATTAAGATCAAGGACTTAGAAAAGGACCCCTGGAGGAGTACTGAAGCCCATGACTTATGATACGTCACAAAGGCAGATCTGGGTCCATGCTTGCTGGTGAAGGCCAGTGGATAGGAAAGCCTCATGGTCAGTGATTCTTGTGTCTGCAGGGAGCAAAGGGATGTAGTCTGGGCTGGAAGCTGGGGACAGCCAGAGAAGAGACTGGAGCAAGAGGCTGGGGCCCTGGTACAGATTAAAAACTTCTAACAATATGTCATACTCCCTGGTTATACTTTAGAGACTCTGAGGCTAGTGCAAGAAGTTGGACCAAATCATTCTCCCCACAAGTACTGATGGCAGCTCAAACAAGAACGGAGGCTGAGGTGGAAAAGGCAAGACAGACTTAGACACACTAAATTAGGAGTGAGTGGACCTTCTGTGGTAGGCAGTGGGTGCTGCCTTCATTAGTTTTCTCATTTCTGTGACAAAATACCAGAAAAAGCAACTCTAGGGGAGGCAGTTCATTATGGGGAAGACATGGCAGCAACAGAATGAAGTGACATTGATTTTCTACTCAGAGAGCTCTGTGAGATGAACTCCTCACTTCCTTATTTTCTCTCACCCAGCCTCCCTTTCTCTGTTAAACTTTTCTAGAAACAGCCTTGTGGACACTACCAGAGATATGGTCCCATCTTTGATGGCTGAAGATCTGAACTGCCTATTCCAATAGCTTCCTTCCCAGACTTGACACAGGGTTTAGCAGCATCATGAAGTGATCCTCAAGAAATAGCCTGGGTCTCTGTAAGACTAAACTGTTCATTCTCATGCACATCAAGCTAAGGAAGGAGATGGACTCACTAGTTTGCTGGTAGGATGGATCCAAATCCTGGAGCACAGTGTATCATGCTTATGCACAGTCCCTAGGCAGAATATTTCTTGTCCCTGGTTTGATAATCTACTACTATATTCTACATACATTATGTGGCTAGTGAATTTCAGCTACATGGATAATAAAATCAAAAGAAAACTATTTTAAGGGTTTAAAAGAAATGAAAAGATATTGCCCAAGAAACATCCCAAAGAAAGTTGTAGTAGCTAGAAGTCAGTTAGGAAAATGTTATCTTTATTATACTGTTGTTGTTGTTGATGATGATGATGATGGTTGATGATGATGACAATGATTGATGTAGATAATGGTTGTTGATGATGATGATGATTAGTGATTGATGATGATAGTTGTTGTTGTTGTTGATGATGATGATGATGATGATGATGATGATGGTGGTGGTGGTGGTTAATGATGATGATAACAATGATAGTGACACTAGTGATGATTGTGGGGATGCAGATGGTGGTGAAGGCAATGTTAATGGTAATGGCTATGGTGACAGTTATAAAGGTAATAGTGAATGTGAACATGATGCTGATACTGATAGATGGTTATGAAGATGACGGTTGTTGTAGTAATGACAGTTTTGATGATGTAATGGTAGCTGTGGTAATAGTAACTATGGTAAAGGTGGAGATGTGGTGTCATGAGGATGATGGGGTTGAAGATAGTAGTGACAGTGATGATGTTAATAACTACTAGCCATTACTGTAAATTCTTATATCCAGAACTACTCATAAAAGTCAATGCAGTTGTAGGCGAAGATTTGCAAAAGTTTACAGTTTTGTAAAATAAGGAAATCCGTTTTAGGTCACCTAGTTCATATGTAGATCTCTTAGCCAAAGGAGCTTGATTCCAGAATGGTAGCACCCCCCTTTCCATTGCTTCAGTGTTAGTAGTATATGTGATGTCTACAGTGTACTTGACATTGCTCCTATTAGAAGTAGGCTGAATTTCCCTCCTCTGAGATATAGACTAGACTTTGAGACCTTTGTCCACTGAACAGAATGAGATGAAAGAGACTCGTTCATAAAGGCCTGGTAAACTTCTACTAGATTCCTCTTTCTCAATCCAATTGTTCATGGGAAGCCAACTGCTTGTCACAAGAGTCCTTCCAAAGAGGTTTTGTATAGTTAAGAGCCAGGCTGTGCATGAACCCTCTTGGGCATGCACTTTGCCTCCAGTGGAGCTCGGGACAGCAGGATCATGCCTGATGAGAGATACTGAGTCAACCAAGCAGCTGCCGGACTTCTGACCACAGGTCGGTGATGATTGATGCTTGCTGTTTGCAGCTGGCAGGTCCTGCGGCAGTTTGTTATACTGCATTAGATTATTAACACAGTAGATTTCCCCAAGGATGAAAGGAGCTCCCAGAAAGCTTTATAAAGTTTAATGGCTGCCTGTTTTGGATAACTTAGTAGAAATCAGTACTGATGGAAATGAAAAGTGGCTTTTCATGTCATTGGGATTTTTTTCCTGCAGCTGTGCCAAACACACTATTAGAAATGCAAATTGGGATCCCACCAGAACCCACTGAATCATAAAGGAAAGGAAGGGAGGCTAGTCTGACTAGCCTCTGCAGTGTCCACTGACATACTCAGCTATCCTCAGAAGAGACAAGGCCCTGCAGCCATGCATGTCAGCACAGCCTGAGAAGTCCCTAGGCCCACAAGGACAGCTCAGCTCTCCAGTTGTGCATCCTGTGAGATGTCAAACTGACAGTGACATGGGTGTGGTGGTGGTGCATACACATACATACATACATACATGCCTGAAGACAGGCTACCAGCCGACACTACCTTCCCAATGTGGCTTCCTTTCATTCTGCATGTGATGATGGCCTGGGATGAGTGTGTTGTCACTGCCAGCTGTCTGGATTCAGTGAGGTCCATTAGCCATTGGTGTGGTCTGGACCTGTGTAGCACTCAGGGGACTCTTCATTCTCATCAGGGGACACAAATGAGGCACCAAGTTCTCCAAGCTGTCATTCCCCCTGTCTCAGCAGGCCCTATGCATCTGGGAGATGAGAATGTTTACTGAGCATGCCCAGCTGAGCACAATGGCAGCAGTTGCTCCCGGTAGTGGGTTATCAACAGCACAGCGCCCTCACCTTGAGAAACTGGCCTGTGATGTGGAAGCTATACAGGTAATGATGAGGCACCACCTTCCTAGAAGACCTGTCACCTAAAACCACTTACCCAACCTGACCAGAACCACCCTGATTAACTAACTCTGTGGACCTGGGCAGGGTGACAATGCTTTGCTGAGCTGTCCACATACCCCACATGTTCTTGTGACTCTAGCATTTGGGCTCTACTTCCCTATAGGCTGCCCTCCTCCACCAACACCACGTATATTCACCTTCACCAGCAACCAGGACCATACTGCTCAGTTTCCCCTGCCCTCCCAAACAACATCCTGACCTCCAGGCCTCATCTCTCCCTATGTGGCCTGATCATGTATCCCCTTCCAAAGAGCTTATGGTGGCCCCAGCATCATGTGTCCTTCCTCACAGTGAGCTCTGTGTCTCGCCCTCCTGACCACTGCCTCTGCCATTGTTCTCATGAGGCCTGGTACCCTCTATGCTAAAAGTCTCCTCAGAGACCTCATCCAAGTGTCATACCACTTACCTGTCAAGGTAAAAGAGGACCAGGAAATTCAGAAAACATGTAATGACCCCTTAAAGAAAGTCTGCTCATAGTTCAGGGGAGAGTCCCCTCAATTCCCTAGGAGATTACCACTGATGGAAAATGGAAATGGAGCAGGGGAAGAGTCTTACACAAGGGAATATCCTAGGCAGAACCAATTATGGGGGAGAGAGTCAAGATGAAGGAGAGCTGCAAGAAGACTGAAAGGTCTCCCTACCCAAAGTCCTAGCACTCCTCTCACTCCTGGGGCCCCTCCTTTCCCTAGATAGGAGCTATGTGTTCTAAGAACATTTACCTATTCGCTTCTTTGTTTCTCTGTGGCTGGTGTTTATCTGTTCCCCATCCATCTGTAACTATAATCCTGGCCTCTCAGGATCTCTTTCACTCTTGGAGCTTGCCACTCCTTCAGGTTTGTAATGGTAACTTTGTGTCCCAGATCTCAGGATCTCTACTTTCACTCTGGAGTGGGTGACAGCTACTTTAGTGTTCCTACCCCAGATCTGTAACTGTTACTCTAGACCCAGTGTCCTCAGGATCTGGTCCACTCTCTCTGGCTGGCAGAGCTTTAACATTCTGCCTCAGGATCATAGGTGTTACTTTGTGTCTGGGACCCCCTAGGCTGAGCAGTGGGACTCTCATTTAAGCATCCCTGCCTCAGATCTCCTATCAAGTTCTCATCCTGATGGCTGCTGCTTTCATGTCCCTGCTTCAGATCTCTAGCTGTCACAGCCTGTCAGTGTCCCCTCACTTTCCCACTGTCATTTCCCTTTATTGAGTGGGTCCTCTTCCCAGGACACAGTTCATTGTCACAAAGAGCAAGCTCAGCAGTACATCTAGACAACCACCATTCACCCAAGATCTCCTTAACATGTGTGGGGTTTCATCCAGGATTTAAAAACCTCTCCCAGAGGGACTTGCATCCCCTACTGGGATTTGAAGAGCTCTTCTTAACATCTATATGACTTTCTGATGATCACAATGAGAGACTCTAAGACCCAAGAAACCTCTCATAGTGAAAGGACCCCCAGGCACAGTTAGGATGGCCAACTCCTTTAGTCAGCACTCCCTTGTTTTCTTTGGGGTTAGGAGAATAGGGGGTATAGGCATATATATTTTTCACAGCCTACTTTAATAAAGTTCAACCTCTTCTCTAGCCCACCACTCACCAGAAGTAGTGGAAAAGAAAGGTTAATAAGACATAGAGGAAGTGGATCTGTTTAGAAACAGTTCTTTGGAGCCATTCTAATCTTTGTTGTTCCCAGTCCAGTCCTCTAGCAAATACCAAACAAATCAGCAGCTGCAGACTGGTCCACTCGGCAGACACCACACATGAACCAGCAAAGGCAGTTCGATCCAGAAAAAAACCGTGAGGCTTCCAATCAGCCCAAGTCTGCAGAAGCCACAAGACGCTACAGAAACCTCATGAGAAGTTTCTTGACAAGTTTCTCTCTATGAAGTCGCCACAAGTGAAGCACAGGAATGCAATGTAAGGTGAACCAATACATGTGTGTTATCAGCAAAGACTATCAAAGACTATGTATTGAGGCAGAGCAAAGCACACAGTGAGCTCTTACTGTCTGTGGGGTCATATTTATATTCTTTCCAGACATCATGCATCCTTTTGAATGTTTGCTGTAACAAAACATCGTCTCGCCTGTCTGCTTCAGCAAAACATCCTTTCACCTGTCTGCCCCAGTAAAACATCATTATAACCAACTGAGTCTCCAAAGAAACTAGAAATTTCTATTTTCAGGGGGCCTAAACTTTGGGGAACACATGGCTATGGAATGAGAAGAATGTTGGGGGCCAATTGCAACAGTCAGACTTCTGGACCCTGAGGCACATAAAATGACTCAGGGAAAACCTCTGACAGTATCAGGTTCCCACAACATCTGTGAAGTACTTAATTCAGATGGACACTTATGAATATCAGTTAGCAAGAGGATAAAATATCAGGCTTTCCTAGTAGAATGTCCTGAGGTGACCCTTAAGGTCAGTCCTCTCAACCCTGGAACTCACTTTTCAGATGGGAAAAATCTTGAACACTCATGCAATGAGATATTGATAGAAAACCATACTGCCATATCCCATCTTAAAGACCAACCTTGGGAAATGTTTGTCAGTGGCCATTCATTTGTACAGAGTGGAGCTTGGTAAGCAGGGCATACAGTGGTAACCAGATCTGAGACTGAGTCTAACCTGCTCCAAGTTAACATGAAGGCTCAACTGGAAAAGTTTATTTCCTCAACAAGGGCTTTGACTCTTAGTAAAAGATCACTGGCAAATATTTAAACAGACCCAAACATATATGCTCAATACTGCATGCTTGTTGGGTTTGGAGTGGAAGCTGAGAAAACTCACTTCAGAAACAGAAGCTTTAAAAACAAAAGCTTTGTTTTCTGAGCACCCGAGGGAGGTGGCCAGTTTGGAATCTGAACTGTGTCCCCAAAGGGAGAGTGTACATTTTTAAAAGATGGGAACACAAAGAGAGAGGGGAGCTGCAGTGTTATCCAGTCATATTTTGATGTTGAGGAGTAAGCAAGGGAATATTTGTTGAATACACCTGGCTCCAAAGACCTTAACTCATCCTCCTAGATATTAGGGCTAGAGCTCAGAGTGATAAAAAAAAACACAAAGGAGTGGGTCAGCTGCATATAGTTAATTAGGGCATAACAGACAATTGTTATATATTTTTATAACGTATGCACCTTGGTTTAGGTAATAGCAATTTCTATATTCTTTGTTTTTTGTTTTTTGTTTTTTGTTTTTTTTCGAGACAGGGTTTCTCTGTATAGCCCTGGCTGTCCTGGAACTCACTCTGTAGACCAGGCTGGCCTCGAACTCAGAAATCCGCCTGCCTCTGCCTCCCAAGTGCTGGGATTAAAGGCGTGCGCCACCACCGCCCAGCTATATTCTTCACTGGTTAATTGACAATTAAGAAAATATTTGGAGAAATGGGCTAGTTTCTTCCTAGGCCTGAGAACATGAACTTGTTTGACCCTGCCAGCAAAATGGAGAAGTTGTCCTTGAGATGGCTGGTCTCCAACAACTGCGTCCCTACAAGTTGTCTCTAAAATGTCTGAACTCAGACAACTGTTTACAACAGAAACTGTTCAGCTACAGGAAAGTCCCAGCTCCCCTAGGGCCTGGGACCTTGAATTTAGTTCCTCACTTTGATTGAATGGAGTCTGAAAATGAAATGATAGTGCTGAGAATAAGATCCTTTGCTTGTCCCCAACATGTTGATGCTGCCATCTGGGAGGAGAGGGAATTACTGACCACCTTGGAGGAGATCTTGGGCTTATCAGATGAAGTTCTGCTTCCCTGGGAGAATGCAGGCACACACTTCTGAGGGTACCAGGAGGGAAAGGACTTTGGAGTAAACATTCAGAAGCTATGAATGCCAATGCATTGGTACCCTGCATAGAAGAAATGCTTCTTCTTCTGTTGGGGGGACTCTATATCACCTCTGAAAGATCCTCAAAATAGAGGAAGCCCAAGGACAGGGTTGCAGCCTGAATCATCATGGATTACCATGGATCTGCAGGCGCCTTAGTCCCTATACTGAAAAACATTTACTCCCTCCACCAAATGTACCAGCTGGAAAGGGAAAACTCCGACTTAAGGTATGTTTGTAAACAGAGGACTATTGGAAGCTACAACCCAGAGTAGAGAGAGGATTTTTGGAGATTATTGCCCAGATAGTTCAGTGATACAGAGACCATCACCATAGCAATTATTTGCTTACCATGCATACCATGACATGCAGAGACTGGGAAAATATTAGGGGAAGATTGACAAGTAGATCTTATCCACTTGCCCAGGGAATCTAAAACCCATTTGCTACTATGATAGGTAGACACTCACTGGATGGGTTGAAACCTTCCTTTGACAAACAAAACAAGTGCAGAGTATAATATAACCCCCTCTTAAATTACTTTTAGGTTTAAAATACTGAGAAGCATATAGATTGAGGATGAGCCAGCTTTTAGAGCAAAAGCTCTTCAGAGAGTCTTCTGGAAAAAAATGGAGAGAATAAATGTCCTGCTTAAAAGACATCTCATCCGGAAAAGGGGATAACATTAAAAATATAAATAAATAAAATAACCAATAAAAAAAGACATCTCATTAGATCAATGAAAAAGGAGTGAACTGCCTGGAAGAACTTACTGTGTTAGTTTTGGTGACTAAGGAGTACCTCTGGAAGAAGTCACTGCCTTAGCTTTGTTGTGACTAAGGACCTCTGAAAGAACTCATTAGTTTTGGTAACTAAGGATGTCTGGGCTACCTGGACCAACTCCTTTAAAGGATTTGTACATAGTCATCTCTTTTGGAAAGCCCTGTAGATCATCCAGTCTATATGTAGTATCTCATATTACCTATCTGGCCAGTTTCTAACAAATTCTCTTAGAGCTCATGCAGGGAGCTCCTAAGTGGAGAGAAAATGGGTGCTCCTCATTCTGTCGTACAGGTTTGTTCCTGATCCAAGTCCTCAAGGAAACCCCTTCTTTGAGCCCCAATTGCGTGGGTCCTTATCCTGTCTTTTTGTCTACCTATGCCTATCAAGATAAGTGGACCACCACGATCACACACAAAGAGAAGTCTTTCTCAGGTATATTCATTTTTTTCTGAGCCCAGATAAGACACTCTTTTCAATCCTTCCCCAGTAGCTGCCTGGGTTAGGAATCAAGACTTGTCATATCTCTGCAGGGGTCACCATCAGTGAGACTTAAGTGTCTTTGGCCAGAATTGGTCAATTGCTTGTATGTCCACTAGAAGTCAAGAATATCTGCATATAGGGTTCATGAACTTGATCAGCTGTATTTTGGTCTGTTGAAACATGGAACACTATCCCAAGGACTTTCTGTCCTGCAGCTGTAGAATACCTAAGCACTGCCCTCAGAGATGAATCCAGTTGCTTAGGTGTGGGGTGGTGGGCCCAACTCTCTCCCCAAAACAATCTCACCTAGCAGACTGGATTAAGCAATATCCAGTGGATCCAAAAGGATCATAGGAATACTCTAATTTTGAGGTTGAATGATTTGGGGACCTCCTGTGGCATATCTCAACCTTTGCTTACCTGAGAGTAACAACTACCACACTTACCCACCAGTGAAATATTTCCAAGTACTGAGTCAACCACTTTTACCCTAATGGTACTCAGACAACAGCCTTCCAGCAAACACAGTTTCTCTGGTGGGTATCCCAGATTTGGCCCAGAGAACCAGTGGACCTACACTTGTAGCCTTTCTTGGTAGTAAGGACTTACTAGGAGGATCAGTACAAGCCTAGGAATTTCAGGAAAACTAAATCAGACTGTCTTAGAGGAAAGACATTCATTAGAAAAGGCCACCATCCTGTCTTGGGTAGAACAAAAAGTCAGCCATTATTTCCAGACAAGGGAAAAAGCTGGAATGTTTAAAGAAGGAAAACTCAGGGCTAGAGGTAAGGGATGCCGGGAATATACATCCTCCATTACCCGGGAGAAAGCCTGTACTCTGGCCCAAAGAGGTCTTCATTCAGATGTGACCTGAGATGTTCATGGATCCAATGGCTCACCTTCCTGAATGCAGAGGCAAAGGCTAATTCTAGGTTTGCCACTATGGCACCCCTCCTCTCTGGAAAATAGACACTCATAACTATAACACGATGTGTTCTACATGCTCATGTTCCCTAAGTGGAGAGGTCAAGTCTTTAGTTATTAAACTCACAGGATCAGGAACAGTAAGCCAGAATGCCTGTTTTGTACCAATGGGGGGCATTGTTTAGCAATTTTACAAAAGAAACTGATGGGGAAGTAGGGATGATCTAGAAAACAGGGACTCTCCCCTCAAGTGGGACTGTTTCTTGCTTCCCCATTGTCTAAGCCCAGGAGATTGTAATTGTTATATAATGGCTGGCAAGTGGGAAATAGCCTATCCAAGGGAGAGTACCCAGGCAGGACCAATCAGGGAAGAGATGGTGTCTGAGGCTGAAAGAACCCTAGGAACCCCTGGTGAACTCCCATCTCTGAGACCTCTCCCTCCCTTGGTGAGAGCTGTTTCTGTTCTAATAATTTGTTAGTTTTTTTTCTTTTTCTCTCTCTCTCTTTGTTTTGTTTTGTTTTGTTTCGTTTTGTTTTTTGAGACAGGGTTTCTCTATGTAGCCCTGGTGACTCACTCTGTAGACTAGGCTCAGAAATCTGCCTGCCTCTGCCTCCCAAGTGCTGAGATTAAAGGCCTTTCTTTTTCTCTTTGGTGGTTATCTGTTCCCTGTCAACCTGTAAGTTTGTGTCCAGGATTCTCAGGCTCTCTACTTTCAGGCTGGGTTGGGTGACAGTTGCATTTATGTCCCCACCTCAGATCTAAGCATTATTTGTTGTTTAGAACACTGAAGATCCCTATTCTTGCTCATGGGCAGGCTGGGTCTGCTTTAGTACTCTGCCTCAGAATACATAATGGTTATTTTGTGTCTGAGGCACCTAGGGATCTGTACATTCATTTTCAAAGTAGTGGAAGCTACCATTTGACACTCCTGCCTCAGATCTCTGTCGGTGGCCCCTTGATCTCTAACTCTAACCTCTCTTTCCTGACTGGGTGGGTTTTCTTTCCAGAACCTTCTCAAGGAACAAATTCTACAGTACTCCTAGCTAAACACCACTTAGCTAAGACTCCCTTAGCAATGGTATCCTCATCCATGGATCCCAACCAATGCAGGTTGAAAATATCAGAAAAATATGACTGAGGAGAGGGCTTAGTGGTGAAGTGTTTGCAATGTAAATGTGAGGACCAGAGTTCGGAGTCCCCAAACTCTAAATTCTAAGTGCTGTGGTGACCTACCTCTAATCCAACCTCAGAGTGTAGAGACAAGGGATCCCCAGAGCTAACTGGGCCATGAGACTAATCATATCAACAAGCTCTGGGTTCAAGAGAAACTCCCTCAGGGAATAAGCTTCAAGAGTCATTGGCAATTATTCCTGACCTCAACCTTGGGCATCCATGTGCATTCATGCCCATAGATGTGCACTCAAACACATGCAAAAGCACGTATACATGCACAAAAGTGGGAAAAGGAGAAAGTATTAGAATAAAATAACATGTGCAGATATCCTTGTCACTGTTCCTGAAACAATGAAGTATAGCTACTGATCGCACAGCACATTTAGCTTACTATTCTCAGCATCTGGAGATGATGCTCAGTATGGGAGAACTTATGTGGTTCATACATAGTGTACTCACAGCCTTAAGTACATTTTAGTTCCTTAGGGCCCCTAGCACCCAACTCCAAGGATATGGAGTGGAACAAGGAGGACATTGCTATTATGTTTCCTTACAGTTTCCCTTTGCACCAATCACTTTGTCAGCCAACTGCCTCCCAAAACAATCCTTCCCATGATTCTGGCAACATTATTGCAAGCCCTCACTAAGTCCTGCACTTAGGAAAGCAAGTGTTTTTATGGTGTTTGGACCTACATTGGTGTTTAAAAGCCTCTGTGAGCTCTGCATAAAGACAGCGCAGTCTTCTCATCCTGTCTCCCTCTGCCATGAAAGCAGACGCTGCTTCTTCACAGGCCAATTTGTTGCCTAACTAGAGAGGTCAGGCCACACCATTCCTGTCTGGCAAGTCAGAACTTATTTGCCCATCAATGCATGCACTGGGAAGAAGATAGACATGATTCTGAGCATGTGACATGCTTCACAAATAATTTCTATGGAAAACAGCAGTCAGACATAATGCAGGCCCAAGGTGACCTCATCACCAACCAGAATCTGTTCCACTTGTCATTAGATGGATCACGCTGCATCATTCAAAACAGGAAAGAAATGAGAGGGTGACACACAGCGGCGTGACTAGGAGAAACACAGCATGCCACAGGACCTTCAGCAGCACAGATGGGGGATCTGTCACCCCTAGATTTGTCTCCATAGTCTCTAATGCTATACCCTACTATCCTTCCAACACTCTCTATACAACACAGCAGGCACACTGTCTGTAAATTGTAAGACAAGCTTGTTCTTGTGAAGACAAGTGAGGAAGGCAGAAGTGTCCAAATACTGAGAACAAGATTCAGAAGCACTGAGCCTGACCCTCAAGTGGGAGAGGGCTAGCCCAGTCTACATTCATGGCCTCACTGGAGAACACTACAAGATGTGGTCCTGATAGAAGCCCCCTAGAGTTGACCTGGGACATGCTGCTGCAACCCTGGGGAGAGAAAGAGGGTGAGTGAGCACACTGCCTGGCAAGGGAGAGAAGGTATGTGGCTCACACTTGGGTGTCAGCGAGAACATTAAAGATTCCAACCTGCAGTTCCATCATCAAGTGGAAATCATGGGAAAGGTCCTGACTGAATGTAGACACTGTCTACACCCTGTGAGCATCTGTCATGTGATAGGTCCTGGAAGGTCCCACTATCGGGCAGTAGGTGAAGCTACAGGTAAGGTTTGGAGGACATGGAATTTGGAGGCAAATAACAGCCCTAGAGTTCCAGCTAGTTCCAGGTTTTTTTTTCCATAGAAACTGAGGCCCAGAGGGGCATGGCATCTTGATTGCTGTCACTATGGATTTATAGCAGAACAGGACAGAATTCAGAGAGGGAACCTGCTACCATACACTTCCCCTCACAGACCTCACACATTTCTGGGTGCCTTCTTCCCTCATGTTCTCACCTCGGGCTCTGCCCTTCTATTAAGTCTGCAATACTCTGAAGCTTTTATCTATTTCCACTACTTGAAATTCCCACTCACCCAATGCTGTTTTGGTTTGATATTAAGATTGATTGAAGCAAGTAAGTGGTTATCAATAAGCAGTGTTTATTTATTAAGGGTTTTCTTTGTATGTATGTATGTGTGCTTGAGTGTGTGTGTGTGTGTGTGTGTGGTGTGCTTGAATGTGTGTGTGTCTGTGTGTTAAGTGGTTATCAATAAGCAGTATTTATTAAGGGTTTTCTTTGTATGTATGCGTGTGGTGTGCTTAAGTGTATGTGTGTGTGTGGTCACTTGAATATGTATATGTGTCTTGTGTTGTGCATGTATGTGTTGTTCAGTGTGTGAGTATATGTGTGTGGTTTGAGTGTGTATATGTGTGTGTGGTGTGCTTGAGTATGTGTGTGTGTCTGTGTGTGTTGTGCATGTATGTGTTGTTCATGTGTGCATGTCTATGTGTGTGTCTTTGGGAATGCTAAGTGACACTCTCACTGAACCACATCCTTGCCAGGGTTCTGTAATTTGAAGGTACTCTAAGTTCAGATGTATAGGTAGAGAAAGAGACATTTCCTAACATGTCAGACATCTATAGAAGTTTTCCTCCTCTGGCCTTACTCATTCATCCTGCAGAAACTTTAGGTGGCCCCAAGCCAGAAGAACCCAGGCAGCTTTTAGCTTCAGAAGAAGATCTGAGATACTGTGTGCTCTCTAGCATCTCATAGAACTGTGTTCTCCTGCTGGAGGAACTGACATTCCCAGCCCCAAACTTTACCTTATGGAAAATGAACCATGAAGGTCATAGGCTTGGAAAACAGCCATATGGATCCATTTTGATATGTGGATCAAGTCTGTCTGAAAATAAGAAATCTCCTTTCACCATAGAGTATGTTGGGGCCTATTTGGGACACATTGAACTCTTGTCCATAGAGATGATGATGAGCAGTTATTAACTGGGAACACAAGGGCCTGTCATTATGTCTGTAATAAGGTTTTCTCCCAGGAACAATGGAAGTGGACAACAGAGGGTCATCTAAGGGGAATTCTTGTGTCAATGGAGGGTCTCCTTTGTCCCCTGTAACTGAGAAGCCTGATGGATTTGCAGAAGTCCCACTGTCAGATTCCTACTGGGCCTTAGGTTCTCCTCTAGTCACATGGCAGCTCTTACTCTAGAGCTGAGTCAGGGAAGACAGGGGCTCTTTCTAGAAAGGATACATGCCAAGGTGAGTGGAACGCTGCTTGCTTTCCAACTCAGCTGCGCGGGAGGCAGGGAGCTCCCTGCCTTCCCACTTTCTCATGCTCAAGACTGCCCAACTCTGTGTCTGTGTCCACGTCACGTCCCCCACTTCCATACATGCCCCACATAAGGTAAACTGGCCAACTCCATGGATATGGTGACTTTTCATGCCAGAATGTGTATTAATCAGAGTTCTGGTCAAGAATAGTGGGCGTAGCTTTGAGGGTTTCTGCTTCAATGTGCACATCTAAGCTAATGGCTCTAGCCATGACAGGAAAAAGCCACCCACATATAAAATAAGTTTATCTAAAACTAATTTGTTGACCCCAGATGCTCAGAGAAAGTCAGTGCCTGGAATATGATCAATGTAGCTCAAGATTTAAAAAAAAAAAAAAAAGATATTTTCAAAGCTATGACCAGACTACCCTACTAGACTGAACATATTGCTTTAACAAAAGTCATCTCCTGGGGATGCTTGGTTTTGGTGGCCTTCAGTACATGCACAGGACTTGAGGTCTTACTTGGCTGTCCTTCTCTAAAGTCAAACAGGCAGGTTATCAGGGGTGGCTTCTGCTGTGCTGTGTGTGCTGTGTGTGCTGTGTGTGCTGTGTGTGCTGTGCTGTGTGTGCTGTGTGTGCTGTGTGTGCTGTGCTGTGTGTGCTGTGTGTGCTGTGCTGTGTGTGCTGTGCTGTGTGTGCTGTGCTGTGTGCTGTGCTGTGTGTGCTGTGCTGTGTGTGCTGTGTGTGCTGTGTGTGCTGTGTGTGCTGTGTGTGCAGTGCTGTGTGTGCTGTGCTGTGTGTGCTGTGCAGTGCTGTGCTGTGTGTGCTGTGTGTGCAGTGCTGTGTGTGCTGTGCTGTGTGTGCTGTGTGTGCTGTGCAGTGCTGTGCTGTGTGTGCTGTGTGTGCTGTGCTGTGTGCTTGCCCTCATGTTCCTATCCTTCAGGAAAGCAGGCTCACTGCTGCCATCATGACACTGGAGCAGGAGAACCTCCCAGTTCTGACTGAATAATGCTGACGGTTGGGGGATTGGCTATTTCTCTCTCTCTCTCTCTCTCTCTCTCTCTCTCTCTCTCTCTCTCTCTCCTACCTTCTTTCTTTGTTTCTTTGTTTCTTTGTTTCTTTCTTCCTTTCTTTCTTTCTCTCCTATCTTTCTTTCATGTTAGGAATTGCACTTGTGCTACCCTGAGCTATATTTCCCTCCCTTGGAAAGACATTGTGTGTGGGGGGAGGGGGCAGTAGCTGCCTGTAAGTGGCTGATGCTAATTAAACTCATTGAATCACCAAGATAGAGTTGGGTGGAATCTTTTCTTTTTTTTTCTTTTGTCTTGTCTTGTGTCCCTCTGGGGTTTCTTTGTCTTCCCAGGGAAAGTTAACACAGTAAAGAGAGCTTTGTTTTCCTTTAAGCCCAGTGACAATGGGTTGTCCCTTCACATAGGAAAACACCTTTCCCCAACCAGCTGAAACCACCTGTTGGGCCATGTAAGCCTCCTCTTAGTGCTTCACCTCCTTGACCAACAGAGAGTACGTTTACACCTATGGAGATTGCAGTTTTGCATGTTCACATGCTGAGTCCTCTAGCCTGCAGAATGGCTTAGTGGGTGTGAGAAGCATTTTCTGGTCAGACTGTAGGTCATCAGCATCTCTGAAAGGCCTATGCCCCATCAGAGGTCTCAGAGACCATTCTGTGGTGTGACTGACCATGTGCCACAACAGGCCTATCCTGGGCGGGGTGCTGGGGGGTGCAGTTTCAGAGGACACTCCCAGACTCTCATAGTCAGCATGCTGAACCCTTGAGTCTTGAGTACCTTGAAGGGTGGCCCCATGTTTCCACTTTTCCTGTGACATGTGGAGACCTGCCTCCCTAGTCTAGTGCAGGCCACTTAAATCAGAAGGCTGGAAGTATGTCTAATTCACCTCAGTGATGGGAAAGCCCTGGGGACAATGAGTCAGGACTCATCCTGGTTCTATGAGAAGTGCAAAGCCAGGCTTCTGTGGACAGGCACAGAGGGGGAAACTGACATGGTATGGCTTCTCTGTCTGTCTGTAACATGGCATACTATCTGCAATGTGGCCCACATGTTTAGGACACAGCTTACTTCTTTTACTGTGTCTGTGACAGAGCTCTTGACACACCATCTGGCTCATCATCTGACTCATTGCTAATGTGTGCCTGTGATGTGGCGCATGTGTTTGTGATAATGGTTCTACTCTATACCATGTGACTTGACATGACTCATATACCTGTCCCCTATCTTTCTCCCAAGTTCAGGATAGTCACTGCAGCAGATCCTGGGGTACAACTCACCTAGGTTCTCAGACTGATGGTAAGTGATAGTAAGGAGATTATTCAGCCAGAAGGTCCCATAGCAGAGCCAAAAGCCCAGCACTTACCTTCCTATTAGTCTGCTTTGGGTCTATAGGTCACATGGGTTCACAGCACTGGATACACAGGAAAAAATCTGAGCTATGGCCCCTACATTCCATCAGACCAAGGTAAAGGCTTCCATCATCTGTAAAGGCATCTCCAGCTATCAAGGATGGAATTCTTAGCATATGAACCACTCTTCTTGTTTTATTATTTTCTATCCTTGAAGACATTTGAATGTGCATCTCACTTACCTCCACTTACTTCATTGTTATAAATGGTCACTCAATGTCCCTGATGAACTACCTGGTCACTGCTTGTGACCTCTCTTCAGCCAAAAGCCTATCGACTCAGAACATGCCTTTGCCTCAAGCAGCACACCCACCTGAGGTGAGGCTTCCTGCCTGCTAACAGCTACACCCGCCTCCAGAGACCGAAGATAAAAGATGCTGATTGGGCCACGGAATGCTGGCAGATTGAGGGCGGGGTTTTGCCTGCCTGCTTAGTTGAATAATACATGGCGGATTGAAAGCACCCCCATTCCTCGGTCCCATTAGGCTTCTACTCCTCTTCCAGAAGACCCCGTTCTTATGTAGCGGCAGGCAGCTGCAACAACTGCTGGCTGAAATGTGGACAATCTGGTGAACTGAGTGTTTGACTCAGTTTAGACTGAATCCCTGTGTAGAACTACTCACTCCTACGTGAACAAGTTAGACCTAGAGCCTCAAGTTCACTGTTCAGTCTGACTCTCAACTAGTAGGCTGATCAAGTAAGTTATTTGCTATCCTTATGATATGGAAAAGTTTGCTAGGGAAAATGTAAATTCCTACGTGGAGCCAGGCTACATGCAGGCTTTGCTGTCAGACTCCAGAGACTATTAGTCCTGAGCACAGAATGTTCATCTCCCTGCACAGTAAACTCATGGAGGCAGTTAACCTAGATAATGTGCAAGTGTGAGTTTCAATGTTGAATTAACATACCAGTCTAAAGTTTGACTTTAGTGCGGGTGATTATAAAATTAAGTCTGCTTTGAATTCTGAGACCTTGTCCTTCCCTCCAAAGAGGGTTGTACTCAAGGTAAACAATCCAGTTTCTCATGGTGATGGAATATCAGGTCAGTCTCAGTCTGACTTGGTCACAGATGACCTGGCTTCTATGGAGAACAGTGAACTCTAGCCACTATGACCTCTAGGCACAGACAGTACACAGCCAGGCTGAAGACCCAACAGTAGCTACATCTCCACACACCACAAATGCTTGTCTTTCCATCAGGTGCTCTGACTTCTCACCATCTCCTCAAGACCCCCACAAGGTTCTCATACGCATGTGACAGGAGAGAGACAAGTGGTGTCACCACCACACCACACCACAGCCCTCTTGTTTTGCTGAGGTCAGCAGTGATTCCTGGTTACTTGTTTACCCCCACCCCATCCTCAAGCCAACAGACAAAGCATTTCACAACCCGCCTCCTGGTGACATTGCTCAATGGTGGCTGTGCATGCCTTTCTAAGATTCCTCCTGAGCCCAGACTCCAGTTTCTAAACACAATTGTAGATCCTGTGTCCCCATTTCTCACTCTTTTTCATGTATACAGTGGTAGTTCCTTCTGTGTGTGCTTTGGACACATGTGTCAAAGAAGCTGGGAACAAGACTGCTGGATGAATGACGGAGGAATAGGCAAATCCTACCCACTTGGTCCATTATCAGATCTAGAGATTGAGTTCCTGAGCTCTGTGGGTGGAAGAAAAGCTCACCCATATGATTACACATCCCTGAGATGCCACTGTACTCAGGCCATCTGCATGAGCCAGGGAGAGAAGGGGTTGAAGACTGGCTGACACACTGTGTTTGATTTCAGTTGCTTCCCCAACAAACTCCAGCCTTTGATTTTTCTTTTTAATTAACTGCTTGCCTCACTAATAAAACTGCCTTCTTTTGCCAAAGGATAAAATCTCTGGCTGCAGCCAGGGGAATAACCAGGGAATTAAAACAAAAGGTTAACATTATTGCTGCAAAAATAATAACAAATGTGGAAGGAGATTGAGTTTCAAGGATAAGCTTCGGCCGTCCCTCACAGAAAGGAGGGTCTCAGACGTAGCACATCAAAGCAGACTAAGAGAATTTCTGACAGACCCTGAGACACGTGTCACATGAACACTTAATGCCTTTTTATTGTGACCCTTCCCTACTCTGTAACTAGAAGCAATCTTATGCTAAGGAACTGATCTTAACCAGACAACATTATTGATAGTGGTCTCAGGGCTAAAGGTAGGACTACTACTGACAGTGACAGTGGGGATAGCCATGTGCATTGTAGTGAGAATCACACTTTAAGCTTGTTTATAACATCCCCAAGAAATAGCCTTTAGGATATGTGTCTGTGCATGAAAATCTGAATCCCAGAAATTTCACAAAGCTGTGGATCCTCCCATAGCCACAAAACCTAGAGTAGTCGAGGCAGCCAGCTAGAAGCTTTTTACATAGGAGTCCTGTGAGCGTTGCAAGGCTCCAGGAGTTCATGGAGACCGTTACAGGCTCAGAGGCAAGAACAGTATAAAGGTATAGTTCGCAATGCAGGTGAAGTGTTGGCTCTGGAGGGAGATGTAGGGATGCTGTAGCTGTCCTTACCAGTCCTTCTGATCTTGAATTTGCTGACCCTACTTCAGTTTCCCAATCAGTACTAAGACTACAACCACATTCATTCCTCAGTAGCCATGGTAGGTCCAGGATCTCAGAATACTGAACCCCTAAGATGCACAAGTCCGTTTCACAAAGAGATCCAGTGACTGTGCATAATCCAATATAGCTGTCCAGGTGCTTTCAAACCCGATGGATAAATCTCATATCTGATACAGGAACGCCAGGCCAGCATCTGTCAGACAGTGTGGTTTAGGAAATAGCAAGAGAAGAAACATGCTCTATACAGCAGTGATTTTGTTCCCCTAAAAATTTCCAATCGCTACACAAATTTGGAAGATATGGAAGGCTGGGTGTACTTCTGTGTTTAGATCTGTAGAAGCTGCTTATGTATTCATGTGCAACATGTTAGAAAGTACTGGCCATGGGCCTTTCAGAAAGGAGGCTGGCCTGGTGCTCATGGCTGGATGCTGAAGTGATGCCCTCAGCAGCCAGTGATCTTGTCATGTCTGAGGTCATCACAGTACAAATGCATACACATTGGCTCCTGAAAACCCTCTTTAGACCATAAGCCAGACATATCTGCAAGGACAGACCTGAGTGATTTAGCCAATGGTTACAAATTCTGCACAAGAAACAGTCCTCAGTCTTGCCATTTTCAGAGTCACCACAGAGGGAAAGTACCACCCCAGGCCAATGCTCTCCCGGGGTGGAAGCTAAGCTTTACTATCAAATGCCTTTCCGTGAGAAATGAACTCCCCAGCCAGGAGGCAGCATGTGTTTGCCAGAGTGCCAGCTCAAGTTAAAGCCAATGGAACTATCCCACCACTGTATAACCCCTCCCTGCACAGGGGCAGCGAGCTTGGCACAGTGTAGAACAGTACAGTCATTACTTCATTAAGTCAGCCACTTGGGAGGAAGCTCAACTAAGGACAGCACAGGGAAATGCAAATGCTTTCATAGGTGGGCCTAGGAACTTCACATGATACGAGTTCCCTGTAAAAGGTTCATAGATTTTAGTCTTGATTGACACTATCATATCATACTATCTATCTATACATCTATTTATATATATATATAATCTATATCAATCTACTCTTATCTACCTCTATTATCAATCTCTAGATATATCACCTATATACCTATATTTATCTGTCTATCTGCCTGCCTGCCTGCCTGCCTGCCTGCCTGCCTGCTCTATATGTCTGTCTGTATTTTGATGTCAGTAGAGATAAAATCCCTTTTGGCATCTTAGGCAAGCACACTGTAATGGAGCCAGATTGCAGCTCAAGCCTGTGATGAGATGACAGAATAGAAACCATATTTTTCAATCACCTTTGTAACAGAAACCAGGGACCTTAAACAGCACATAAAGGCTTAACAATAGGGTAAAATTGAGCAGCTAAGATGACAGTTGCAGTGTTTGAGGCCTGGACAGCTAAGAAGGCAGCATTGCTGCCTGCCCTCATCCTCCCAGGATAAAGGTACCTACTTGGATAAAAGGTCTGTATGTGAGGTGGCTTCCAGGGAAATGTCTCCTGGAAAAGCCTACAGCTACCTGGAAATGCCTATGAGGATATGTGCACAATGATTGGGCTTAAAGTCTTAGATTCCCTTGGGATATTGTACTTGGAAGTAAAGGCCTTGAAGGTGACAACTGGGGCACAGTTTGGTCTTTGCGATATCTCAACTATACCAGGACAGGAGGTATCATAATATCTGGAAATAATAGGGAAGAGAAGGACACCTGATAGGAGAATGCAAGGATACAGAAAAAAAGATCTTTCCACATGCTAGGAAGCGAGGCCTTGGGAAGCCCCACAGAGTATGTGCTTCTCTAGGCTTTGCCTCTTGACTGATGGATGGGGTCTGTTGTTTACCTCATCCACCTAGGGCATTGTCATGAGTCTCTGTGCTGACCAGGGCAGATAGGAAAAGCTTCAAGTGGTTCTGCTGCTTGACTTCATGGGGAACCTCACTTCAGTGAAGAAGCAGTCTTTTTAGTGTGCTCACAGGCCCTCGCTGCATGGCCACAGCATGGATATAGCAAGGAAACACATGTTGGGCCTCTTGCCTCTCCTCTATTGTTTTATTTATATTTATCATTCATGGGTATGTTTTGTGTATGTGCAAGTGTGTGTGTGTGGATGTGTGCACCTGTGCTTGTGCATGCGTGTGTGTGAGTGTGTGGAGTGCATGTGTGAGTGTGTGTTTGTGTGCACACAAGTGCATTTATGTGCATGCTTGTGCATGCATGCTTGTGAGTATGTGTGTGTGTGTGTGTGTGTGTGTGTGTGTGTGTGTGTGTATGTGTGCATGCACATGCATACAAGTATATACCTGAGTATGTGAGTGTATTCAGAAGCCAGAGATTGACATTGGGTATCATCTCTCACTTTCCACATTAAGAAAAACTTTTTTGAAACAGATTAAGCCTGGGTTTAGGCTAGTAGTCATAAAACCATCTTACACACTCATAACCTCCAGCTGCTCCTGACAGCAAAGTTAGAGGTGTGGGACAGTATAGTTAGCCCTTCATTTGTTCACTCGGGAGGAAATTCAGGGCTCACACTGCTCTGAAACTTATAGGCTTGGAACTCTTCCTGTAAAAACCTCCTGGTTTATTTTAGTCTTTATTCACACTTTATTTGTCTATTTCTAGTTTTGTAGCACTAGAGCATAAACTCAAGCCTTCAACATTCTAGGTAAATGCTCTGCCATGGAACCATATCCTAACTACAGTTTGGTTGTCATGAGGGGATAGGTTAGAAACCTCCTGTGTAGCCAGTCGTAAGGGCAGTAGAGGTAGCTCACCCTGCAGGCTTCATGACAACAGGGGAACTGTTCTGGAAAACCAAAAACTGAAATGATGGTGCAGGGATCATTTCCATTTTGTGCTGAGTCTGCTGCCACGAGCATCTGAAGGCCATGCATGGGGGAAATGGGTTCATCATATGAGCCCGAGTTTAATCTCCCTTCCTTTAACACACACACACACACACACACACAATTGAATGACAGATTCATTATATATAATAAAATATGTATGTATGTATGTATGTACATGAAGACTGATAGATTTAGATACACAATGTCAATTTCTGGCTTCTAAGTGCCCCCATCCATACAAGCCAAGCCTTGTACAAATATTTAGATGAGACAAAGGAAACTGCATTCCAACCAGCCCTTCTCTTCCCAAGGATTAATGCACTTCTGGGGAAAGGAGCTATATATAAGGCAGTTCCTGATGATTCAACTCTGAGACAAACCTCTGCCTGCTCTCCTAAAGCAGCTCTGAAGACATATGCATAGATTGAAAGAATGCACAAGCCCAGAAGGTCTCATGTGCCTGTACAAACTTTGTAGAATCCAAACCAACTTGAGGTCAGTCAGGTCTTTATAATATCACAAAAGGGGCCACAGCTGTTGAAACAACCATGGCCATGGGCTCAGGCAACACAGTGCTCACTGAGGTGGACTGGGATTTACAGATAGGAGCAGGAGGGAAGAGAGGGCTGGGCAATGTGGCTAGATCCCAGTCTCTTAGGAGCTAGACTGAGGTCTTGAAAAGAGTGGCCCAAGTCCCATGTTTACCTTCAAGATTCTCATTAATATGCATACTAATGCTGAGGGACGGTCTACAGCACCCTGATATAAAGCACCCTGAGTGTCTACTGTAGTCTCAAGTCCACAGGACACAGTGGACTATTAAGGATTTTAAAGATAAAATGTGGTAGAGGATGAACATTTTAAACACACTAAAAAAATAAACTCATATGGCTGGAATGCGGTTCAGTGACCAAGGGTTAGTAACCCACTCAAAAGACCTCAGAGACACAGATGAGGAACATTGTTATTTATAAAAAGGGATAGGTTGCAAAGCTTTAGAATTCTGTGTTGCCTATATTCACATATGAGGTTAAATAAAATGCAAAAAAAGCTCAGGAAGCATAATAGTATACATGCAAGTGCTATCAAGTCGAGGGTGATGGGGGTCCTGTGGACCTGAGACCACAGCAGAGACCCTTTCAGTTGCCCAATATGGGAAAGATGCCTAGTCTAGGAATCACAGGGAATACATTTTCCAAAATGAGTACCTGGTAATACCCACTTTAGATGCAAAAATTAGTTGTCAGGACCTGAAAGGCCAAGAAACATAAACATTTTGCAGTTGACCCTAAAATTCCCATGTCTTTTCTGAAATTGATAAAAGGCTTTCTCCTTTTACAGTATTTGTTGGGCTTTTATCAGCACTCCAGACTCTCCATAGTGCTTGTCTCTTATAGATGGAGCAATAATTCTCATTCATCCAGGGCAACAAAAAATCCGACATTGTGGAGGTCAGTGAAACATCATATTTTAAAAGCTTTATAAACTGGCCTCACTGGGATTGAAAATTCCCTCCTTGGTAAATATGTATGTCTAGGACACAACATCTCTGAGGCATAGCATGCTCATCACCATGGTGGCTCATCTCTAATCCAAGTTCTCTGGTAGCTAGCCATTTTCCAAAGTGTGCAAACACCAGGCAGCTTATTGGTAAGGACTACAGGAAGAGGATCCCATACTCTAAGTGTAATAGAGAAAAGTATGCCACGAGTCACTTCCAAATATCAACAAATCAAAAAAATTATAATAGATAGCACTTGCAATGGCAAGGGTATGAGTCTTAAAGATAACTGGTTAATCTTAAGCAAATCTTTGATTATATATTATTTAATAATTTGTTTGCATATTTACTGATGGATTGAACATATGAGTGAAGAAAATGTTTATCTATGAGCTGGTAGAAAATACTCTAAGGTCCTGTCAACTGAGCATCTGGATTTCTGAGCCTGTATCAGGAGAGCTGCCTGCCACATTCATGGTAATGGATTTCAGGAATTCTTGGTTTCTCTCACTCTTCCTAACTAGGCCAGGCCATTCTATTCTAACTAGCCCCATCCTCCTCCTGATCTACCTGCTGGCCAGCCATTCAAATCCAGGCTGAGCTGACCATTAGCAGGCATTCCTCTTGATTGTTGTGGGATGGGACATCTGGCTGAGCAGTGGGTACCTGGGCTAAGGTGGTAAGCTACAAATTCTAAGTAGGCAGACATGCATAGACTATAATTTGGCAACCTGGGACTCGATTTGAATGGCATTTGTATCAGTTCCTCTTAATAATTTGTATGGCAACCTGAGATTCTTTTAGCTTTTGGTTTTTGGGTTTTTTTTTTTTTTTTTTTTTTTTTTTTTTTGCACATACTGTTTATCCACTATCTATCCACCTGTGTGAAGCTTTAAATGCATCCCAAACAATGTGATAAATTTCTTCTCTCCTTAATGATAAACTTAATGCATTTTATATTCAATTGTACTCCATTTATATCTGGGAATGAAAACAAGAACATTCTGGCCTGATATAATTTGGGGTACACATGCAAAAGGCATAATGTGCCCTCAAAGTGCATATTTAGGGAACCCAGCTCTATTTGCCATCTTATGCTTATGCATAAATAGGGGTGGTTATGATTAAGTGCTCAAATAGAGAACTACCCAAACTATGCCCCTTAGCAAACCCTTCCTCTTCCTCTTGAGCTTCATAAAAGGAAGCCCTGAACAATGGCCAGCTGTCAGCCTTTTAAAAAAAAATATAAAAAGACATTATTTCTATTTATGTGTAAGTGTGTGCCTATGTTAGTTTATGTGCACCATGTGAGTACTCATGGGAACCAGATGAATGAGCACTGGATCCCCTAGAACTGGGGTCAGAAGCAGTTATAAGTCACCTAATGTGGGTTGGTGGAATCAAACGCAGGTCTTTCGCAGAAGCTGTACATGCTCTTAGCTGATAGACCATCTCTATACCTCCTGCTAACATTCCTGACAGTATATCTGGCTTTTGGAATCACCAAAAGTTTTAAATGAAGTTGTAATCTGTGTGATATTTTATTTCAAATCCTTGAACAGGACACAGAGAAGATGAAAACACCTAGTCAGATTTTGACCTAAATACTGAGCCTACTTCTGATCTTTGCTGGGCTCTGCTGCAAGTGGGTAGAAAGACCTAAAGGATAGTTGGAGCATTGGAGCAGGCCTGGGTAGCATCTCAGATCTGCTCTCTTCACGGGTTGTGTATGATATAGCTGTTACAGTAACAGGCTACTGGAGTTTTGTGTCCCCCCTCCAATTTCCTGGTACACTAGATATATAAGAAGCAACTTTGCAGTTCTTTAGAATTTAAATATAATATTTAAAACAGGTGAATGTATTTGTGCTTTGTGGAGGTCTATTAAAGTTCAACCACTTCCTCTTGGTCAGAAGAGGAATCTAAGTTCCATCTCTGGCCCTGGACATGGATATAACATCTAAGCCACTAAAACCTAAAAGAGTCAACTCCAACTGGGCCTACTAATCAATCACCTGGTCAAGGGACTACTCTTCTGAAGTCTGATTCCCCTAACTAAGGAGATAGGAGGTACTCGTTGATGAGACAAAGTATTGTTTCTTCCCTCAAACCCTCCTAGAAGCAGACACTTCCATCACTATGGACAGCAAGGCAGGACTCTGGAGCCCATGCCATGTGGTTTGCCTGCAAAATGCAACTTTTGCTTTTCTCTTTATCCCTTTTTAACAGAGTGGCCAAAAGAAAAACACAGATTCTCTGGAATGCTGGAATTGTTCATTGTCTCTGAATCTCCTCACTCTACCCTTTACTGTCATCTTTTGCCATGCAGTTGCTTGTCTACCATGTGTGCTTGCTGCTTTCTTTGGCCTAAGTCAAAGGTCATGGCTTTCTCTCTTACTTTCTCTTTCTGGCAGAACCCAAAATTTATAGCCTGCCTAGCCCACCTTTCTCTTAAATTCTAATGAAATTCATCCTGAACTTCCTTTTGACTGTGTTTCCAAATTTATTTTTCAAAATGCAATTCTTGAGAATTTTCTACCTGTATACATCATCTGGCCTTTCTCCCTAACCCCTTTCCTTATCTCCATCTAAAATTGATGACCTACTCTTTTAGTATGGGTGTGGGTATGTGTAATCTACTAGTCCATTAGTATGGTTGTAAGTATACATGTTCAAGGTGTTTGCAAAGTATTTTGTTGATCAGCTCAAGAACCAAAATGAGGACTTCAGTTTCCCATGTAACATGGTTATAATACCAGTCAACGTTACACATCCTGGAAGCAGGATGTCTTAGTCAGGGTTTCTATTCCTGCACAAACATCATGAGCAAGAAGCAAGTTAGGGAAGAAAGGGTTTATTCAGCTTACTTCCACATTGCTGTTTATCACCAAAGGAAGTCAGGACTGGAACTCAAGCAGGTCAGGAAGCAGGAGCTGATGCAGAGGCCATGGAGGGATGTTCCTTACTGGCTTGCTTCCCATGGCTTGCTCAGCCTGCTGTCTTATAGAACCCAAGACCTCCAGCCCAGGGATGGCACCACCCACAAGGGGCCCTACCCCCTTGATCACTAATTGAGAAAATGCCCTACAGCTGGATCTCATAGAGGCACTTCCCCAACTGAAGCTCCCTTCTCTGTGATAACTCTAGCCTGTGTCAAGTTGGCACACAAAACCAGCCAGTAGACAGGAATAAGGAAGTGAAGTAAAGAAAAGGGTGCACAGCGCACCCTGCCAAAGCTCATTGGCCTTAGCCTGATGGGCAAGCCTAACTCAAAGGAAGCTGGAAAAGATGGGCAAGCCTAACTCAAGGGATGCTGGAAAATAGCTTCCTCTTTGGAAGAGGTGACCACGTGACCAAACTTTTTCTCCCCTATCTGGGACTGAAAGGCTGACTGAGTGATTAGAATTTCAACAATTGCAGAAAGATTTGGGGTGGTGCCAGTCTAACACCCAATCATAGTTTATCTTGGGCTATCTTTAGCTCCCTTAATAGATTGGCCTTCTTTGCATATGTGGTAGCTTGTCTGGAATGCTGTCCACATGGACCTTCTCCTTCTGTGGCTGACGTAAGTTCCAGATAAGCCCTTCCTCCAATAATTGTCCTGGTCCATAGTATAAGATCACACCAATAGGAAAGTAACTAGCAGTGTGTGTATTATGCCCTCGTGAATATGAGGGAAGTCTTTTTGGAATGTGCAAAGACCCTAGCTTCCACCAAATGAAGGCTAAGAATATTGCCAGGTAGAATCTGATGCCTATAGCTAAGATATTCTTACCTTTCTGTATCCCTCTTACCTGGTATTTCCACCAAAATATTTAAAAAGTATTGATTCATGTGCTTCTTGGTTTTGTTGCTAAAAAACTTGACACCATCACCATGTTAGAACATGGAGTTTGTGGTAACCAATGTTTTACTAGGACATGGTCACTTGTGTTTGGCTCTGGAATAAACAACCTCATGTCCTTTGAGGTGACAGCTGTGTTTTGCCTACCCCCAACCCTTTTTAAATTACAGACAAATCTTTACAGGGAACTAATTCTGCTACTAGGAGAAAATCTGAGGATTATGTCTATTGTAGTCCAGCAATTTATATAGTCAAACTCAAGGGGTATGACCCTTAATCTTTGTTAGATCCTGCTAATTAGGACTAGGTAAACAGAGTCCAGGGCATAGGGGCTGGTGCTAGGGTGAGAGGCCTCAGTCATGTTACTGAAGAGCACAGTCGCCCTCACCTCAGGAACAGAGGCAACTGTGCAGATGGAGGATGTTATCACATGGTCTTGAGAGCACATCCTTGGCTCACCCTCTGTACATAGATAGGAAAGCCTGGCTTTCCTCTGTTAGGTCTGAGACTTCATGTTGCTTTCTGCTCTGGTTTTGTTGTTTTGTTTTGTTTTGTTGTTTTTCTGACACTCTTTGGATCAGCACCCAACTTTCCAGGGGAGGAAATCTGTGCCAATATCATAAATCAGTCACAGGCTGTCTCTACTCTTCCTGAACAGGCATTTTATGGGGCAGGGCTACATGTGTTTGAAAATTCCACAAGTGGAACTGGTAGACAGGCTGGAGTGGTTTGGGAATGGGGAAGCTGAGCTATGGCTGCTGGTAGGATATTCAGGGCTCTGCTACTTCGTGATGAGGCACTAAGGAAGCACTGGCCTGACTTCCTCTCTGAAGGTCATTAGAGAGTCCTAACACACACACACACACACACACACACACACACACACACACACACCTCAGATTGGCAGATGAAACGGTTTCCATGGCAACAATTGGACAAGCACATTGCTGCAATCAGCATTAATTTGAAATATTTTTTCCAAGCCTCCTTGGATTTAGTTTTTGAACACAAGTGCTTGCCAGCTCTCTAATCCATGGCACCCTTTGAAATCTTATCCAGTGTGTGTGTGTGTGTGTGTGTGTGTGTGTGTGTGTGTGTTGAAACTGAGCCAATTAACTGAGAAGAACTGGGTGGGTCCAGCAGAGCTGGCAAGACTGTGTTTACCAATTAGTTTTTTTTATGATGTAAATGCTGCACCCCATGCAGCAGGAATAAAAGGGAGCCGCACTCAATATGAAACTGTTAATTGCATTTTCAGAGACACAGCTACAAGGTGAAACTAATCACACAAATGATAACTGGTTCCACCACCTACAGCGCTCTGCCTTGCACTTCCACTAATCTGTATTAAAACAACCCCCTTGGTCCTTGCAGCAAAGAAAAACACAGCATTTGGGATAACCTTCCCATTTTAAAGAGAAAAATGTGTATATATGGGAAGCAATATAAAGGATAATTTTCATTTAAATTGGATTAATACTGTTAACAAACACCACAGCAAAGGGCAGAGCAGTGCCTCAGGAAGGACTTTTCCTTTCTATAAAATTATAGGGAAGTGCATTTGTGAATGAATGCCCGTACATCCTGAAAAGCAAGGCCCAGTGTGAGTAAGCTTGCTAAAGATGAAAGAGCTATGGTAATGAGCAAAGGAAGGCTTTCCCATATGATGAGATCACAGAAGACCTTCTAGAAGTCCTCTGGAGAGACAGAGGGGATATCTATGGTCCTCTTGCCTTGAGAGACAGGCAGCAGCCCACTCTAAGTGGGATGTCGGAGGGATGAGGCAGGATCTTGCACCGCTCCATCCTTTGCTCCTGTTAGGTAGCCAGTCAGATAAAAGTACACATAGAGGTCAATGAGGATGGACTGTTGCCTCATAAGAGCTTATAAAACTAGGAAGTGCAACTTCAGATCTCTGTCCCTGAGTCTGGGAGGTGTGTCATTCTTAACTGGCAGGAAGGCCATTATAGATAATTACTTAATATCCTTATCTGACTTAGGATTTCTCTTGCTTCGATAAAACACCATGACCAAGAGCAGCTTGGAGAGGAAAGGGTTTATTTCATCTTAAAACTCTCAGGTAAGCTCTGTTGCTGAGGGAAGACTGGGTAGGATCTCAAGACAGGAACCTGGAGGCAGGAACTGAAGCAGAAGCCATGGAAAAATGCTTCTTGTGGCCTTGCTATGAAGGGCTTGCTCAGTCTGCCTTCTTATAGTACCCAGGACCACCTGCCTGGGAGTGTCACTTACTGGCCTGTGAGCTATGCAGCAGTTACAATGCTAACTGTTAAAAGGAGGAAGCCTAAAATATTTTTTTCTTTACATTTAGTAAGCATTTATTAAGCAAATAATGAGATACAGCACTTGACATTGAGCTATGTAGTCTGTGTTAAGAGGCTAGGAGTATAGAAGTCAAAGTATATATGACACACATAGAGCATACATTCATGCACAAAAAAAATAAAGGAGGAACATACTTGTCAAATTGTGAGCACCCATATTTGTGTGATTAGTAATGTGTCTGTGAGTTCAGAGACAGGAGAGAAATAGCTTCCCAGAAGCCAGTCTAGATAAGGAATCATGCTTTAAAAAAGTTGGCTTAACTTGGTGAAGCAAAGAGAAAGCTATGATAATTTAAAGCTCATAATTATTACTAGGTTAAAATATGTTTTAAAGGTGTTTTAAAATTATTTTTGATAGTTGAAGATTAGAAGTCTTCTTATAAAATGTCTTTAGTTTTGTTTGTCATTTTAAAATTGAACGATCTGGCTACACTAGAGTTTGATACCAGCATGGTAACTATAATTGGTGTTCACATATAACATCCCTTGGAAATGGCTCTACTCATTAAAGGTTAACCCTCTGGAAGGGTGTTTACTTCCTCTGTGGTTCCAGTCTCCTGTCTCATGTCTATATGGATTCTGAAGAATCAGGCCTATATATGAAGTGAGACTTTGGGGAAGCTTTGGATATTAAACAACAAAATAGAACAAAGGGGGTGAATATTGCTAGAGATCTATTGCTTAGTCAAGGGCGATATTCTGACCTACAAGAAGAGATTCCATTTGACAATACCCTTATAGAACAATGTAACTTGGTGGCTATGGGACAAAGAACTAGGGACAGCATTGAGAAGCCTGGGAAAAGATCACATTGTTCACTAAGTTTGAATAAGACGATGCCTGAGGAATCCTTCACAGATTTCTTGCAAAGATTGGTTTCAGCTGTAAACAAAGCCATATCAGACCTTGATGCCAGATAGGTGTTGATGGAGACCTTGGCATTTGAGAATTCAAATACCAAATGTACAAGAGTTATTAGACCATTAAAGGCACCAACATTGCTAATGGATGAGTGGATAAAGGACACATCTGATATTGGCTCTTACATACATCATGCCAATGTCATAGGGCAAGCTATAGCTAGAGGTCTCAGACATCAAAGTACCCGATGCTTTAATTGTGGTGAATTCAGCCATTTATAAAGAACTTGTAAACAAGTTGCTCAAAGTCTCAGAGCTCAAAATGTTCTGGGTAGTAACTGTGAGAAATATGGTACTTTCTGCAAGAGAAGTGAACAAGTTGTTTCTGTTGGCAAAGGGTTGTCCAAAAGAACACCTAGGCTTGCCAGAGTTTGCAAACACTGTGGTAGAGCACGCGGGTCATTAGACTAATGAATTCATGTCCAGCAGGGACATATGAAGTAGTCTCTTCATGTCAGGATGCAGCTTTGGGGCTCAAACTTACGGCTCCGTAGCAAAAAGTCCGAACTGTTGCAGACAAAAGCAGCTGAGAGTCGCCAGGGTAACTACTGACCCAAAAAGCCTTATATCATTGATAATGTGTCTGCATAGCCAAGGAATCTTTTTGGCTACCTGGTCCTCATTATTTATTACATGCCATCCTCTCTTATAGCATGGAGATCTATATTACAGGAGGGTTATGCAGTCCAAGCAGACTTATAAAGTTTCACCTGCTCATTATCATTAACTAAATTGTGCACACCTCATAGTGCATACATATGTTAATGTAGAAATGTAACTACAATGTTACAATGTTTAGAAGTTTGTGTGTTTCCAGAGCAAAAAACAAAACAAAACAAAACAAAACAAAAAACAAAAAAAAACAGACACCAATGAAGACAAAGCAAGTAGCTCAGGCGATCCAGCCTCATACAGTGTGTCAGTTGCTGTCTCCTCAAAAATCTGCATCCAGGCCAGCTTCAAATGAGTTACATCAGATGTTCTGGCCTCAAAGACTGTTTCAGTCAGGACTTCAGTTAATCCCTGCACTTTCCTACTCCACAGAGACTGGACAGCAAATGATATAGCTAGCTCTCCCACGACATGACTAATATCCCAATTTTCTTAGGGTCCCCAAAGAATACCCTTACCCCCAGACAGCACATTGCAAATTTAAGAATATGATGACTCCCATTCCCAATATGGAGATGAAGGGTTTTTGGTTGTTCAATGGGTTATGGATGTTTGTTGTTGTAAGGGGGATCATTTGCAAGTTGTTATTGGTCAAGGAGGAAAGAAAGGAGGTTAGATTTGGGGTTTTCTCTCTCTCCCCTTCTATCCTTCTTTCTCTTCTATCTATTGTTTAGGGGGAAGAAGGGGGAAATAGAATAAAAGGAAAAATGGGGAACTATAGGGATGAAAGTATAAAAGGATGATTATTGTGTCTCCATTTAGACTAAGAAAGCAACAAGTCTCAAATATTTTACATTGGAATAGATTACTGAATATTGATAGAAATTTAAGATTATATTTGCTACTACATACTATATATATTTCAACTCCTGTTCAAGGCATATGTGCACATAACTTGAATGCAACTCATTTCTAAAAGTAATGTAAAGGCCTAGTCCTTGAAAGGACAACTGAAACAAGTATAAACTGTTTAGTGTAATTAAGAAATGCAAGTTAATAGTCAGTTACCTATAAATCTTACTTGTAGTCAGGTACTAGTATAGTTAATTTTAGAAATAAGTTTTAGTTTCTTGTATATGTTTTCAAAGTTAAGCAAAAAGTAAATAGCTAGAAACAAGCAATGTTTGTCTTTTCAGATATACTTTAGATTGATAGGTGGTCCTCAAACACTTCAAAGTTCTAGCATTTATGATAAAAAGCTTTTCTGACAGAGACAGTAGATCCTGACAGCACTCCCATTCTTCCCCAAAGAAGAGGATGGCCACCACAGAAACTCAACCTGGAGTTTGCTTCAAATGAGACAAAGATGGCCACTGAGCAAAAAACTGCCCTTACCTCAACTTTTGACAGCATGCTGTGTAAACTGTGGACAAGCAGGACATTGGGAAGTAGACTGACACACTTTGCAGAGACAAGGTAGGACAGTCCTTTAAAATTTCATCTTCACAGAAAACTGTCAGATTTTCTGGGCCTGTTGACTAAAGATTGGATGACCAACTGATAAGAGGGACCTTGGATGACTGTTTAGGTAGCCAGCAGGCTCTGTCATGTCAAAACTGCTTGCTCTGTTCTTCAAGTTTACTCAGATAATATTTATTCTTCTCAGGTCTCTAATTCAGTTGACTAGATAGTTACAGTCTTAAAATTTTCCTTATCAAAGATTAAAGACATAAAACTTAAGTTTTGTATGATCTGAAAGAATGTTTAGGGTCTAAAGAGATGGTTTTACATTGATAAATGCAAATTATATAACAAAGTGATTTAGGGGAGCAGACCTAGGGCGCAAGGTCTGCAGCCTGTCCCACAATACCCAGAGGAAGCTCTACTCCCAGGCACTCTAACATGCCCAGGATCAGAGGTGAGGAGGACACAACATCTGTCCGAACACCGGGAGTAACTGGGACCAGCAGGACCCAGGCATACAGGAACTCTGCCAGCCCAGTGGCTCAGGTTACTTCCAGTCTATCTGGGCTGGCCAGTGAGCTGAGCAAACCTTGGGTACAAACTCTGCAGTCAGTCCCAAAACACCCAGAGGAAGCTCCACTCCCAGGTGCTCTAACAAAATCAGGGTGACAGGATCCCACAATCACAGGATCACAGAGACAGCTTGACTCTGAGGAGATCTGACACAACCAGGATCACAGGAATGACAGGCTCCAGTCAGATTTAGCAAGGGCAGGTAGCACCAGAGATAACCAGATGATGCAGGGCAAGTGTAAGAATATAAGCAACACAAACCAAAAGTCCTGGACACACAATCACATCGGAAATGCAAGATTCAGATCTAAAATCACTTCTCATGATGATGGTACAGGACTTTAAGAAGAACATAAATAACTCCCTTAAAGAAATACAGGAGAACACAGGTAAACAGCTTGAAGCCCTTCAAGAGGAAACACAAAAATCCCTTAGAGAACTACAGGAAAACACAATCAAACAGGTTAAGGAAATGAGCAAAACCATCTAGAATCTAAAAATGGAAATAGAAACAATAAAGAAATCAGAAAGAGA
>NW_022196912.1:129716693-129724197 GCF_008632895.1 Mastomys coucha | reverse complement strand
TTTCCACAAATCTAGTCCTACAAAGGATAATAAATGGAAAACATCAACATAAGGAGCAAAACTACACCCTAGAAGAATCTAGAAAGTAATCTTTCAACAAATCCACACAAACCTAATTCCACCTCTGACAACAAAAACAACAGAAAGTAACAATTACTTTTTCCTAATATCTTAATATGAAAATTAATATTACCAACATATCCCAATCTGTTGAAATCCAAAAATATGAGGAATTAGAAAGTTGTTGATTGTCATCCAATGGTCTCTCTAATTTGGTAATTGGAGAAATAGGTCCAGTATTATACAATCCATATACACTTTCAGCTTGTTTGTTTGTGACAGTGTCTTGCTGTGTACAACATAATGGTCTTGAAATCTTGCTTCTCCTATCTCAGCCTCTCTATTAGTAGTATTGTTTATTTCATGTTTTCACACTATAGTATGGTTTTCAGAATAGCTTACATATTTCAAAAGTATTTATAAGCCCAAAAGATATGTAAACAATTGGGAGGTGGCTTGTGAGAGAACAACAAAGAGTGAGACTGAATGCTTTGCTTGATGTTTTTAACTCTTGTATCAAGTTTGAAGAAGAGAACTTTATAAGTTACTCTTTTCTGAGATGAATGCTTTTCAAAATCATCACAGCCAATGAACCAGATTCATACCCTCACCTAATGTCTGTGCCATCCTCCAAGCAGAACCATTGTTCATTGAAACAGTTGGTGAATGACTTTATGGATCGACCATCTTAATACACACATCATTTCTTAAATGAATGTAACCTGTTCTTTGTGGGCTGAGAATAAAGTCACTCGTTCAAGTTAAATAGCTTTGACCATAGCAGGAAATCTGTATCCAAAAATCGTGCCTACAATTCATTCCTTGGTTCAGCAGAACTGTCAACTCTCAGCTTAGCTATGATGGAGGTAAAATCCTTTGGTGATGTGAGGGTCATGGATGTACAGCCTTATTACAACGAACTTCAATGTCTAAAAATTGTTCTTATTTTGGGCTTGTACCACAGTAAGAGCCAAGATTTTAAGCTCTACTAAATACAAAACAAATAAACAAACAAAAAGACTTTATATATTTACGTTCATTTAAAAAAATACTAGTAGTGATGTATTATTTTGAAATATACAGTTAATATGTTTGGAGTTATTTAAAATTTATATTGAGAAAAACATGTATTTTCAGTATTGCTGTAGACAAGCATCTACATAAGACTGTTAAATTGAATGTTGTTTTATATCAAGCAACTTTTATAACACTCATTTTTATTGTTATAATATTTTATAAAGTTTAAAGAGTATGACAAAAAAAGATATTGTAGGTATTGAAGGGGGTTCCCTGGGAGGAGTTGGGGTACAAAAGGGAAACAAGAATGTGATTTAATTCAATTTACTTAAAATATGTCTTTAAATGTTAACAAATTCAGATAAATTGAAATCATGTAACTTTTATCATCATAATGCAATAAAACAAAAACAAAAAAAAGAGAAAGTGATTTAGGTACAAAACTTTCGACTCACCAGGATAGGGTATATAGTGGAGTGCTTTCTCCAAGGGTGCCCAATACAAATGGACTGGACACTGTACATATAATTCTTACCTGTTCTCAATTTTTCTTATTGTATATAGTTCATTGATGTTAGAGGAAAAAGTCATTTATTGGACCAAAACAGGGAAATGTGAGAATTTTGATTTCTTTAAAAACCTGTTATGTTGTGTGAACACGTTTTTCTTTTAATTCCACGCGTGGGACAAAGGCTGCTTTACAGAGACTGTGATTTGCCTCATGCACTAGCAGAGGTGTGGTTTTGCCAGTTGCAGATAGTTTCTGCCAGTGTGTGACATTTTGAATTCTGGGAACTTTTCTAAGGGTATAGATGCTAGAGTCCTGAGAACAGCCAGGGCAGGTACTCCCAGGAGAACAATAAAACCTAGGTGATGTGTAAGATTGTCCCTGCACCCCCTGTTATTCAAAAGGGGGAGGAAGGGTCATGCATTAGGGTGTATAAACAGTTCTCTGCATTCAGTGAGCATGCTGTCCATTCTAGGCTTATGCCTGAGACCCCAGCACTCTTATTAAGTGAGGGTCATTTTGCCTCACACTGTGACCTTGCCCATAGGTACCTGTGTGATGGGCAGGAGCCTGCTAGATCCATATTCACTGCTCATTCTAAGAACTTGGTGGGTGCTGCACCATGGGCAGTCTCTCAAGTGAGTGTATCTTGGTCTTGGAAACATCTTTCAAAAAAATAATCTACCTTGCCTTAGGCTCGGTTTTTCCTTCCTTAGTCTGCCTGGTTTAGTACCACTGGGTACGTCAGAAGATGTTCCTTCTCAATTTGTTTCGTTTTAGAATATAAGAAAATTTTGAATACTGTACATTAGGCTTAAGGATATTTTTAGTGTGTATAAGTGTCTTGCCTTCATGTATGTATGTGTATCACATGTGTGTCTGAACTTGCAGAATTCAGAAGAGAGTATTAGATTCTCTGGGACTGGAGTTACAAGTGGTTTGTGAGCTACCGTGAGGATGTTGGGAACTGAACCTGCATCCTTTGCAAGAGCAGCAAGTGTTGATGTGTACACAAGCATATGTGTATAGGAATATGAGCACAGAAGCTCAAGGCCAGGTATACTTGCAAACTGATTACAAAGGAACATGGATTGTACATAAGGGTACAATGGAGTGGGAATGTTGGGTGTGCAGAAGCATGGATGTGCAGGAGTGGGGGGTGGAAATAAGCAAGGAGTGCATGTATATGTAGACTACTCATGCATGTGGGCTACACAGAAACAAGAGATAAACAGTGCATCAAAAGCAGAGTATGGGTTACAGGATGAACAGCTGACTCCAATCTATTGGGGCACCCCTACAGCAGAGTATGGGTCACAGGATGAACGGCTGACTCCAATCTATTGGGGCACCCCTACAGCAGAGTATGGGTCACAGGATAAACGGCTGACTCCAATCTATTGGGGCACCCCTACAGCAGAGTATGGGTCACAGGATGAACGGCTGACTCCAATCTATTGGGGTACCCCTACAGACACCAACAAGGATAGTGTCACCTGAACTCCTACCACGTAGTTCTCCAGATTCCCTCATAGAGGAATGACACTCTGATACAAACAGATGCTGTCTCTGGCTGTAGACTGGGAGAGGACTCCTGTTTCTAGGACTGTTTAGTAGAATGTGTTCATCATTAAATTATACTTCTAATATTCCTAATATTCAGATATTTGATAAATTAATAAGAATTCTAATTATCATCTGGGTTGACCTATGACAGAGTCCACTCCAGTCCTCCTATGGGTAGAGAAAGGAATGTGAGAAAGGCATTGGGAAGGTGGTGTCAGGACATGCAGTGGAAGTGGTACAGAACATGGTGACATGTCTCTCTAATACAACTGAAGAACTCAATTTACATATGCCATTATTTCTTTTTCTCTAATAATTTATAAAATGTTTAAAACATGAGTATTATTAAATAGAAAAGTAAGTATTTTATTTTATGGTCCTATTATATCTAAGACCCACAAACCAGACCAGGTATCAAGGTTCAGAGGAAGAGAGCTTTGGAGAAAGAAACCTTGATCTCATTGTACTCCAGCATACTGTCCATCCAGCCACAGCGTCAGCATTCCTGGTACAGGCCTGTCGTACTGCCACAGTCTCAGCATGTTTGGCCCAGGTTTGGAGATACCATGTATATAGGATTCAGCCTCCCTTCTAGAAGTCAGGACACTGTTCCTTACAGGCCTCCAGTCCAGGTCACTATCGATATGTTAATTCCTTATCTACTAATTTCAGAGGTTTGTACCATGCCTCATCCTTCCAGAGGCACCTGGAGCTGGGACCCATCTCTCTGTCTAGCAAGGGTTGACCAAGTGGTATCCACCCATGCTCAACACTGCCAATGGTGCACCATAGCCAGCTCCACACTTAGCCTCCTTTGTATTGTTATTCAAGACAACACCAGCCCTTCGTTTTCATCTACCAGTCTGCTTTCTTTAGACAACACTAGAAATGTGACTGGCGTTCCACACCACAGCACCTGCATGCCTGGTTCATTCGACACAGCTGTTCTTAAATGCATCTGCATTGAACATGTACAGACTTCCTCTTGTAATTCCTCTTGTAATTCAAAATTAGACCATTTGCGGAGTATTTGCATTGCACTTTGCCTAACTAAACACACAGGTTGACTTGTAGGTTCTATACAAATGGCAGTGTCTTGCGCCAGGGGTTTGAGGATCTAAAGATGTTGATCTCCTTGGGGTCTAGGAGTCAGCTCTACTTAAATGTCACAGGACACTCATCTACTTAAGGAAGACAAGGACACACAAAAAAAGAAAACATGTATTGGGGCTTCTGGGTAAAAATCATCATGATATAGTGAGTTTTGATGTGGTTAATGAAGTTCAACGCCACTTGGCTAAATCAAAGCTCATGGCAAAAACAGACAAAGGGGCCAGTACAAACAGCAAATGCAGGTATTTTTGTGCTGTGTAGGTGGAAGCCACATCGAACTGTATGCTGTGGGCACATAACTCTGTGAGTGGAGACTTGGTGCGGTTCCCACTCATTCCCCCAGCAAACCTCCCCTTGCTGCCCTCTTGGTTCAGTGGGGATAGACATCACCTTTCTCAACTTCTTTACTCCTCTTCTCCAGAGGTAGCTGTAAATGAAGCCTCCCTACCAGCTGACACAATGGTGGCTTGAAGGGAAATTAGCTTTCTCCCACTGCCCTGACGCAATTCTTGCTCCTTGGATTTCTGTTCTGAGTCTTCAATGTCCAAGCAATAAACAAGGTCAGAGTTAGTGATAAGCATGTATGTTAATATTAGTTTTTTAATATAATCATTATAAGGAAATTTAAAATGCTTAATTATTTCTACAGATGGAAGAGACTCAGAAGCAAAAGGAAAAAAATCATCTCTAATTCTACCAAAATTACCTATGTTCAAGGCTGGCTACAACACACATAACTATGTTATAACCTATTCTTCTTAATTAATGTGTGAGAATGTCCCATTTCAATAAAAATTGCTTTGACAGCATAAAGAAAAATCCTTGAACATTTACAGACCTCTTTCCCACTGCTTGGCCAATACCAAGTGCTTCCTTTCAGACACGCTTCTCCCAAGCAAGCAAAAAAAGAAAAAAAAAGAAAAAAAAAGAAAGAAAAAGAAAAAGAAAAAATCGCCTCACCCATATCTGATTTGCCAGCATCTTTTGGTTTCTAGAATTTTAAATGCCTGTATTTGCTTTGTTAGGGCACAGCAGGCATCAGGATGGAGATGCCACAGAAGTTGTGAGGAACAATAGCAGGTGGCTTGCTCGCACTATGGCCTTGGCCTTTCATTCCAGGCTGTGAGGGAATGAAGGCCTATAGCTGAATGTGTCCAGTTCATACATTTTGTAACAGCCCAGAAAGAATATCAGAACTGTAACTAACAAAGTGAATGTTAATGGGACAGAACCCACCAACCTCGGCTCTGGGTACTGAGAGTCCAGAAGCCAAGAATAAACTGTCCTTGTCAGATCTTGAAAGGTGTAGAGAAATGGTGGGAAGCTACCACAGCCTTCTCACAGACTCATCCCTCAATCCTCCTGCCAAGGAGCCCCTACATAGCGAACGTTTTCCATGGAGTAGCACCCATTGCCCTAATCATGAAGGATGCATAGAGCATTGGGAACAGACTGTGAACAAAGTGGCCTCTTTCCCGTGCTCTGAAGTGCTGCCTTCCTGGTCCTGTGTCCCACCCTCTGAGCTCATAACGTCCTTAAGGTCTTCTGTGACGAGACTCTGGTTTCCTTTCCAGTAGGAACCAGACAGAACCTCCTGTTTTCATTCCATCAGTCTCTGAGAGATTCATTGAATGGAGGACATGGGGCTCTTGAAGCTTGTCACCAGGCCTTCTGTGGAGGTGGATTCTGGCTTTTAATAGCACAGCCAAGCAGATGGTGCTGCCTTTAAACTACACAGGGCAGGTTAGAAGAGCCTTCTACTGCTCAGCCAGGAACCCAGCATGCTTCCTGGAATTCCAGGCTGGGTACCAGTTGGTCTACATGCAGAAACATGGAGGGGAAAAAAGCATTCACAGCCATAACTTCAGCAGCCTTGGTGCTCAGAGCAGTGCGCAGGAACAGTTTGTCACCTCCTTTCCACTGTGGGGAAAGGATCACACGCAGCAGCAGTCCTGGATATAGACATGGTCTCCTTACAAGCCTCTGTGAAAAATCACTCTGGGACTTTGTTCTAGTGTCTTAAGGCTGATAAACAAAAGTTTATTGCATCAAATATATGGTGCTACATACAGGGGCCACAAACCAGAACTGTAGCTGTTTGTGACACTCTTTGTAAACCATCAGACAACTTTACAAAGACAGCTATAGTGTTGTCTTGTACTGCCCATCTTGAGTTGTTAGCCACCAGAAAATCACCAACTCTCCTCTTGACTCCTGGGTAAAAGGGCCCTGGGACAGGAACACTCAGCCTCTGTGTGTCCACAAGTGGAACATGCTTTGGCTCCAGATGCAGGCTGCTTCCTCACCTCTGTTCCACCTCAGAGGACATATCTACAAGTGTTGGATGGAGCGACTGCTCAGAAAGTTCACTTCCTTCAGTCTGTGCATGACACAGACCTCACGACCTGTGGCATCTCAGCTGACTGGTCCATACAGGCAGTCCATACTAGGCAGTCCCACTTGATATCCCCGTTCCACAGTGATCTGTAGCTTAAGGGTTTTCAGTGAAAGGTATGCACCTGAATTCTTTGTGTGCTTGTATGTTCATGTGTGTGCTGCTGCATATGTCTGTGGGGTATATGTGTATGTGATGCAATGAATGGAGGTCAGATGATAACCTTGGGTGTGGTTCTCAGATACTGTCCCCCATATAGTATGGTCTAAAAAATTACAGATTTTGTATTTAAAGGTAACCCAAAACTTACAAATCAAAGGTTTTTTGATGCATGGAGACCACAAGGTCCCATGGGCTCCACCAGTGTCTTAGTGTTCACCATACTTAGAATCAGGCTTCCTTCTCAGAGTGGGCCAGCAGAGCTAGGGCTATGGTGACAAGTGCCAAGGAGAGTTTGGCCCATGTTCCCATGTCATAGCCACAAGAGAGGCAAGATTCAAAAAAACATGCAGCTCTGTTCTGAGGAGATCCTGGCTGATTATCTAACTTATGAGGGAACACCATGGACAGGCAGATAGATGCCAGCTCTGTAGCTAGTTTCTAGACAACCAGGTAGAATGATAACACTAATAACCATATTCTTACCTGCCCTGTGGAACCAGATATATTTAGTATCTAAACCCATCCTCACTGTTAAAAAAAAAAAAGTGCCACTAGAGGTGCTCACCTGCATGCTATACTCTATGCTTGGATGGTTTGTATCCTCAGAGGCACTGCACATCTGATCCCACTCACACTCACCTCCCCACAGCCTACCTGGAACACCTTGGATGGTTTCTATCCTC
>NW_022196912.1:129694794-129716533 GCF_008632895.1 Mastomys coucha | reverse complement strand
CTGGAACACCTTGGATGGTTTCTATCCTCAGAGGCACTGTACATCTGATCCCACTCACACTCACCTCCTCACAGCCTACCTGGAACACCTTGGATGGTTTGTATCCTCAGAGGCACTGCACATCTGATCCCACTCACACTCACCTCTCCACAGCCTACCTGGAACACCTTGGATGGTTTGTATCCTCAGAGGCACTGTACATCTGATCCCACTCACACTCACCTCCCCACAGCCTACCTGGAACACATGGGGTTGACAGGTGGCTCATCTGGGTCTACTTGTTTAGAGGTCTATGGGGACAAATAACCTTTCTTAAAGGAGATAAAGTCCTACTAACCAGACACATAAATACCAGGGGCTTCAAGCAGCTCAACACACACACACACACACACACACACACACACACACGCACACACACACATACACACACGTTTCCTGCTCATAGATCAGCTAAATGTTGACAGTGAGGGTTAGAAGCAGATATAAAATACTGAACAAAAACTAAAACACTTAAAAGGATCTGCTTCATGGAGGGTAGCTTAGTCTAGTAATTGACACGGGATCAGAAAGCTGGCTGTGGGAAGGAGCAGGCCAGATCAGCCATGGGATGAGCTCACACAGCAGCCATTCAGGCCTTGGGAAGGAGCAGGCCAGATCAGCCACGGGGTGAGCTCACACAGCAGCCATTCAGGCCTTGGGAAGGAGCAGGCCAGATCAGCCATGGGATGAGCTCACACAGCAGCCCTTCAGGCCTTGGGAAGGAGCAGGCCAGATCAGCCATGGGATGAGCTCACACAGCAGCCGTTCAGGCCTGAGTGGGATTTGCCCCTCTCTTCAGGTCCCATTGTCTGGGTCTTATTTTTGTGCTCTATTCTCTTTGTGATGGAGGTAGCAGCTGTGACTGACAGGTAATGGGAGGCTCAAGGATGCCACATTTGAACAAGGCAGTTTTCTTTCAGTTCCATTTGCCAAGCCCCTCCACACTGACCCATCTTGGCTGCAGATAGCAATTTAGATAGAAGCTAGGCTGCAGAGCAGGAGGAGGTCGGCGGGCTCTGTGTGTTTATTATTACTCAGATTTCATGGTTTCATGTGGTGTAAGTGTCTATTTAGGGAACAGTGCAGAATTGGTCTCCCTGCTACTGAGCTATTTCCCTAGACATAAATTTATAAGTAAAATGCCAGAGACAATGAAACCTGTGTGCCCATGAAATCTGTGAGATGACAGCCTACCCTGCTTGGCATGGCTCCTCTGAGAGGCTGCTCTGCAATGTAAGATGACATCCAGAAGCTGACAGACAGGAGCTTAATTCCTTAACTGGATACCAATCAGACTTGAGGTGAAGCCCGGCAGAACTGAGTCTGATAGACCGTCCAAAGCCAGTAGACTCTCCTATGACTCATTGCTGGTTAATATAATTTTATCATTATCTGGGTTATTTGCATGCATAAACCTAGGTGATTACTTATTCCCACAATTCTTACAAAGTTAAACAGGTTATTAGAGACAGAATCAGGTCTCCGTATCATGAGACTCGATTCTGTGATTGGGACCTGTACCATGGCTGGGACACCCACAACCAAGATCATAGAACCCTATTGCTGTACTTTTCAAATCTGCCTATGAAGAGTCTGCTAGAATCTTCAGTTCCTTCTCACCTATACTCACAGATGGCAGACAGGACCCAATGATAGTTGGTACATGAGTATTATCCACCAGGCTCCCAAGGTGGGCCCCTGTCATCTCCTGCGTTAGGTCAAAGCTCCTTATTAGTGCTTGGGAAACTCTAAATAGTTCCAAGCGTCCAGGTCAAAGCTATACCCATATGCAATGGTGAAAGATGACCCACATGGCTGCCACTGTAGGATACATTATTTTTTCCTTTCACATTGCCTTTGTTGTCCAAAACTACCCATTTTGTCCTAAATTTTTCTGCAGTAAATTGGTTGGGTACCACAGGTTTGGTGCTAGCTCAGCCTTCACAACTCCTTCTGGGGTCAGTAGTTGGACCCAGCCTACTTTTCTGGTCTAATCTCCTCTGGTACGTCTCTTTGAAAACCTCTAGAACAGAGCTCAGTTTAACTTTCCACTTGGAAAGCTCTGACATGGAGCATAAAGCCCACCTCTGCCCTCCAGGGATAGGAATCTTCACCTGGACCCAATGACCCTCTTAGGCAGGTGCTGCTAGCCTGTGGAGCCCTTAGAAACCTGGTGCTCAAAGCACAGGAAAGAAAACCTACTTATTTACTGTTAAGGAGCCCAGGATCTCTGGAAGACCCATGACTACAGCTGTAACAACACAGATGTCTAGCTCATAATGGGACTTTACTTAGAGAAATGGATGGAAATTGTCCTGTGATGAACTGAACAGATGCATCTAACTGTAATGTTGTTGGCTCAAGCAGTGGCCTGAGCAGTGGTGGTTGCTTGTTCTTGGGATCATAGGGCATTAAGAGTGCTGTGGCCACTATGCTCAGCCCTAAGAGAGAGTACTATGCATTTCTAGTAGAGGAGAAAAAAATTCAGATTCAGAACTCCAGTTTCTACTGTAAAAAATGCACCACTGTAAAAAAAAAAGTGCTAAATGGAGCCATTGTTAGGTTATAGGTGACTTCAAAAACCATAGGGAAGGACATACACAAGCCCCAGAGGATGATGTCACAATATCCTACCAAACATGGGATCTCTTGCTGCCATTACCTGGGCTGACATCACTATCCAAAATTGTCAAAAACGTCATGATGGGTAGAAAGAGAAAGTCTGGGCTGACCTGACAGTCCTGTTCACACATACCCCTTACTCCAAGACTTAGGGTTGTGTTTGCATTGGCTCCACCTCCTCATGCCTTCCCCAGAGTCAAGGCCACTGAGGCAGGAGAAACTGAGGGAAACTATGGCTGTTAGCCCCCAGAAGTCTCATGACTGAACTCATTGGACAGGATGTCTTAAGTTCCCACACATATAGGCAAAGAAACAAAGGGCCTAAATACTCAGGCTTCCACATGGGATTTGGATTCACGAAGAGGGGTGAGGGTTTCTGTGATTCTGAGACTGGATACACAGCCTGCGAAATGCTCTGAAGAGCTGTCTGGGAATGAGACCAGCTAGGAGGCTGCTGTGTATCAAAATGTTATGTGTAGCCCCTATGTACAAAAGAACCGTTGAATGGATTTCTGAATGTCAGTCAAAACACTGGTGGAAGTGGCACCCAATGACCAGAAGCTCAGCAATCATGCCAGGTTAACTACTAGAGCTGATGAGGGTCATCCCTGATTAAAATGTCTGGTTATGAGGCAAAACAGAATATCCCAGAGATTCAAGGTCGGCTTTACCAAATGCTTAAGTAGTTCTTTGTTCTTTATAGCATGTTGGGAAATGGGGAAATATTTTGCCAAATGTGAATCATTAGCTACAAAAAAGTACAAGATGGGTAAGGTGGCCTAACCTGCAATCCCAGTAGTCGGGAGGATAAAGCAGGAGGATCTCAAGTTCAAGATCAGTTTGAGCTACATAGTGAAGCCAGTCTGGGCAATGAAGAGAGACTCTGTCTCAAAATAAAAGTAGAAGGACAGGGAATGTAGCTCTATGATATTGTGCTTGCCTGGCTCTGGGTTCAATCCCCAGTCCTGGGAGTGGGAGCAGTAATAGAGTTACCCACTGTATAACACACTTTATTTCTGTTGCCCCTGCGATCCTTCTCTTTATAGCATTTTCCTTACTGTGGTTGTTACTCTTGTGTCTCCATTGAAAACTTCTGAAGGGTAGATGCATTGAAGGCTCCTGTTTGCTATGGAAACCACCCTAGGCACGCAGTAGGTGCTCACTAAGAACTGATTAGTGAAGCTTTCCAGCTGACCTTTTCCAATGCCAGGGCCATGATGATGAAGCATTTGTCACTGTGTTGACGAAGAGGATACTTCTCTGGATATTTCCATATAACTGGAAAAAAGCTTTTGTGAATCACCTGCTAACTTGCAGGCTGCTGTCCTTATTTAAAGTGAGGACTATCAGTTTTCCCATTTATAAATTCTATACTTTTCTGAAAAATTAGATGCATATATAAAGACTGAATCTCCCAGTATACCGGACATCTGGCTGCTCACAGGCAGAAACAGAGATGTGGAAGGATGAGGTCTGGTTCCATTAAATAGCTCCTAGGTGGAGCTAGTATGCAGTTGAAGGGACTTAACTATGAGGTCAGAGAAGTGCCTTGGGTGGCAATGTCCTCTGCTGTGGGATCAGGAGAGAGGACAGATGCCAGCAAGACTTCCATTCTGGTTGCATGTCTTTAGAAAGCGACCAGCTTTCTCAAGGGCAGCACTTACTGTGGTTACCATTTCCCAAACCAAGCTGTACACAGGAGGAAGGATCCTGCAGGAAGCTGATGTGGCTGAGAGCAAGGTCTGCACAAACAGGCGCAGTTCCGACAGGAGGTAGGTCTGCTTCAGTGTGGTTTGACATTCATAAGCTTGCTCATGAGCTTGCCCTTGGCCAGAGCACAGCAACAAACAGCAAGCTTTTCTTCAGTCACAAGCTTCCGAGAACTACTACAGCAGCAGAGAGGACCGTCACAGCCACAGAGAGCTATGAAATGCACCCAAAGTCCACACAGGTGGTTCAGAATCCTGTGATGAGTTCACTTACCGTTACTCACTCAGAGGAACCTGCTGAATCCTCCTCTGTGCATATGACCACTGAGCTTTTAAAGTCATATTCACAGAGGAGGGATTCAGCAGAGGATGAATGGCGAGGTCATAAGCTACCCACAGTAACAGAAAACTCATGCTTACATTGTACATCACAGCACACACATTTTCATAAAATTAATTAACCCTCAAAGCAACCCCATGAAGTGCTTATGATAAGAAAATTTAAAATAACTTCATGTGAATTCTATGATTTCATATGCTAACCACTGGGGGAATGTCCAAAGCAGACATTTGGTTAAAGAGAAGATGATTGACTGGCACAGGAAACAGGGCGGGGTGTTTTATGAAGGGCTGTATCTACGTACATATTTCATGAGGCATGGGAAAAGCAACAGAATAGGAGTGACAGGAGGGAATGGTGATTTCACATGCTGACCCTCATCCCTGCCTGAAGACTACCCCTTACTGGAAACTTGTACAATCCAGGAATCCTCATTTCAACTAAGCAGAAGACTCTAAAACTAAGTCTAAATCACTTGTACCTCCAAAAAGAACAGTCTTCAGGAACTCACCGGACCATCATCCCCACTCCTACCATCAGCACCAACACTGTAACTGTCGCCCACCAGCGGCAACAATGGGTTTTCTGGAATATGGAGTTGGGAAACTGGCAAGCCATAACGTTACCTTAACCACATGGGAGGTTCTTAAAAATTAGACTACAAGGAAGTGTGATCACTCAGCCATCTTTCATTTAATCAACCCTTTGTTACAAGCCAACAGGTAGTATATTGGAGGCAAAACCCCTCCCCCAAGTTCATCAGCATGCTGGCCCAATTAGCAGCTCCTTTAGTCTCTGGTGGCAGGACTTCCAATGTAACTGGAACCAAGAGAGAGGCGTGGCAAATAGCAGGAGGTGGGCAGAGAGGTGTGGTTATGAGAGGCAGGCAGGGTCTGAAGAATCAGCCCTTAAGCAAGAGGGTTACAGTAACCATCACCATTATCTTCAACATCACTATTGCCATGAGCACCATTTTATCTTTACCATCATAATCACTATCCTATCATTCATACCGTTTTCATTGTTATCACCATCATGACCATACTCACTACCGTCACCATGGTTACCACCACCATCATCCTCACCATCATTGCTGTCAGTGCCATGAAATCACCATCAACATCATCATCACCATCATCTCCACACTCTCACCATTCCTAGCATCAATGCCACACTTTGACCACCACCAACAACCACCCCCACAAACAACAACCACTACCACACCACCATCACCACTCCAACCACCACCACTACCACACCACCATTATCATCATTGTCATCATCACAACTGTATTCACTTTGTTGAGTTGAGCTCCTGGGTGCCAACTTCACTCTATTTGACTATGTAGTTTTGTGATCTCAGGGAATCACAGTTAAGCTTCTATGGGTAGAGAGTGAATCAGAAATTCAACTATTCACATTCTACTCATTGAAAGTATTAATAATGGATGCCTACATGTTTCTAGCAGCTATTTTTCAATCATTGTGAACTATATCTGCGTCTCCTGGACAACACTCCGAGATAGACAGTATGATGATTGTTTCATGGACATGGAAACTGAAATTTAAAGAATTAAATCAACTTCCAAAAAGATGGCCAGAACTGTGAGCCAGAGCCTCTCTTCCCACCTCTTCTCTTCCCGGTCCTCCTACTAAGCCTTGCCCATCACCATCTCTCTCCCCAGAAGATTGGCCTGAAGCACTGAACCAGCCTCTCTACCATGCAGCTATCTTCATTTTTCAACCACCTCAGCCCCAGTTCCTTGTGACATTTTAAGAGAAGATGACCTCTCTTCTCTCTCTGCCTCTGTTCATCTGCCCTCACTAGTCCTCATAGGATTGTAGCTCCCCACAGCACCTGCACTAAAGGCCCAAGCCTGGACCATTCGGCCCTCATAGATCCTTAAGTCTAAATTCCTTGAGAGACAGAGCCCCACCTTCACAGTTTTCTACTACACCAGCCTAGTGGCCATCTGGCCCTCAAAGGATGCCCTGAGGGGCATATTGTAGTTGATAATTGCTGTGCTGGAGTTATCACCTTTAGGGCTCGGAAGAGCTCAAAGAGGTACAGGTTTATCTAGGAACACAACCCACTGCTAATGAGCCTCATTTGTTAAGACAAAATATAAATCGAGAAGAGTAACAGAAACACATTTACTGAGATAGCATATTTCTGAAAAGATGACTAAGCTAGAATACTTTCTAAATGGACTGAAGAAGGGTCACTGTTTAAATATTGGGGCTAGAGCTACTTTGAAAAGAGAAGAAACAGCTAGTGAATTTCATGGGATTTTCATGTTTTAAAACAATGGTTCTTCACAGGGCCGAGGTCCTCTCCTCCTATTGATGATCGAATTTGCAATCCTCTCCTATACACGTGCTGCCAGAACAATCAGACCCACCATGTGCAGTCCTTGGTTGGTGGTTGAGACCCTGGTAGCTCTGAGGGTACTAGTTAGTTCATATTGTTGTATATCCTAAGGGGCTGCAAACCCCTCAGCTCCATAGGTCCTTTCTCTAATTCCTTCATTGGGGTCGGCCCTGTGAAGGTTCTGTGCCCCAGTGTAGGGGAATACCAGGGCCAATAAGTGGGAGAGGGTGGGGTGGCAGGCATGGGGAGGGGGGAGGCAACAGGGGTTTGTTCTTGTTGTTTTTGTTTGTTTGTTTGTTTGTTTTTTGGAGGTGAAACTGGGAAAGGAGAAATTTACATGTAAATAAAGAAAATATCTAAAAAAAGAAAAAAACAATGGTTCTTTAAATTAAAAAAAAAAAAAAGAATGATATTAGAGTCAACAAATAATACAGCCATGGACAAAACCTATTACACACCAAAAATACTTATGGGAACCGTCTCCTTCAAGGTGCCTTTTGTCTGCTGTCCTCCAGCTTTATCATCATAAAACAGCATCAGCTTCAACTTTTCACTTTTAGTGATTTACATGGCAAACTCTCTATCAGCACTCTCTGGGAACTCCCAGCCGTGCTCCAGGGAGGCTCAAAGGCACTCTTTTGGAATCTTTCTTTTACGCCCTCCAAAACTCATACCCTCTCAGCTTGTCTGCAGTGGCTTCCAGAATTCTGAGAACTGCACACACTTCAGATCCTCACAGACATCTCTTCTCTGTGGCACGGTTGCAGGAGCAGCAGAACCTGCTTTGTCTACAAAGGGCCAGGTTCGGTTCAGGCCCAGGTCACTCCATCCCTTCTGCTAGCTCACCCTACCTGTTCCCCATTAAGGACTTGCTGAACGAACTGGAAACTATGCCCTCACCCCACTCTGCATACACACTTGAGCATGAGAATGGAAGCACCCATCTGCACTACCAGAGTCTCCAGCTCCATCATTTTGGTATGAGTTATGCTAAATCCTTGTCTTCATCACTGTCTCACTTGGAGTCCTTCACCTATCCACTATTATTTCAGATGTCCCCTCTGCACAGGCACAGAAAGCACGTGCCCAAGACCATGTGATTTCATTACCTTCTGACTAACAAAAGCAATGCCTGGAGGCGTCCTGAGCATGCCAGAGAACCCAAAAGCTATTGATGCCATGGGATGTGACATGGGATGTGGGGGAAATGCTGCCCTGCCTGGCCCCACAGAGCTCTGAGCTTGGCAGTCAAAGCTCAAGGGTGAGATTTTGCTGGAGACATGTGGCTCCTGTTCTCTACCCTATGTGAGAACCGTGTTAGAAAGACACGGTCTGTTCCCTAGCCACCACTGCATTCTGGTTAGGGTTAGACTTGTACAGTGCACAGAGCCCCTTACTGTCTACCTTGTGTGAGGGGCACTGAGGACATTTTTGTAGTAACTGCAAGTAAAATTGTGGTCTGCTTCATGGATCTGAATTCCCATAGAACAGGGGCTCCTCCATTGTGCTTTCCTGGCAGACACCTGCCCCTCCCTCTGGCATTCAATGACGCACACCACTGATTATAAAGTGTCCCAGCTGGTAGCAAGTTCACTTCATCTTTCTTCGAGCACGCTTTTTATTCAGTTCACATAGGAATCCAATTAGCATATCATTGTGACTGATTAAATATGCCTCATGTAAATTTACACGTCAAAACACACACTGTACTTAAACAAGCAGGCCTGGCTGGCGCATCTGTAATGGCTCTGCAAGCCCATCCAGCACTCTCACAAAAGCCTGGATGGAAATGTACGGCAACTACCTGATGGCATTGGGTATAGGAGGCAGGGGGCTCATGCTTGAAGGATGGTAGATATAGACATTTGTCTCTCTTTGTCTCCGGCGAGAAGCTATTGACAAGGGAGGCCATCTGTGCAGGAGGCTGCCACGTCCAATTAGCCCATCAGGTGACGGAAATTTGGCCTCTGCTCCAGAAAGTCCCTGTGCACCCAAGTCGAGACTGTTTCAAAGCGATTGTATTATCTTAGACAGCAGGATTAAATTAACATGGCAAAGACTGCTACTGGAGAAAAAAAATTTTTTTTCAAAATGTGTGTTAATGTTTATTATGCATGGCATTATCAGGAGTGGTCTTCTTTGACACGCTATTTAATTCTTCCTTCATTCAAACCTCTCTTTAGAAAAGAGCAAAAGACCTACCTATGAATATTGGATTGGGAAAGTTAAAGAAAAATAGAAAGCTTTAATTGGATTTCTTAGAAAGCAGTGACTATGACTTTATGGATGACTTCATGGGATGTGAACATCTACAGCCTCAGTGATGGCCCCCCGGGGAATTACTCTGCCCTTGCATGTGCTTGCTTGCACGTGACAAGTGGCAGTCATTCACCACCTTTTGAGCCCTCCACTTTCCCTGAGGCCATGATGTGCTGGCTGTTTCCATTAAAGATGACTCACAGGGTTTTGTGCACATTTCTGCCTGAAGAGAGGTAGATCTGCATCTCAGCTGGGCTCTATCCCTGTGTTATCCTCCTGGGGACAGCTGAAGGCTCCACCTCACCTGGATCCCAGCCAATCCCTCCAGCTCCTAGAAACTAGTCTACGGGGTACCCTGCACACCAACACCTCTTGGAGGGCGTTATCTTCTCCATGTCTAGTGGTGTCAGTATGAGTGGATTACATTAACTCAGTTATGATGGTTTTGAGGTTTGGGAAACCTGCAGGTATCCATGAAGGATATTCAAAGGTAAACCTTGCACTACTGAATGCCAAAATGGGATTAAAAAGCAAAGGAAACTATACAAAACCCTTTCAACTAGACAGGAATGAGAAACTGACAGGACATGAAGAGTCTGCAGCCCAGTCCAGGTGGGTTGCTGCAGCAGAGGCTCCTCTCACCGTTCAATGGAGAATAGAAAAGACAGGAGCAGTGTATTTATAGATCATGTAAGAATTGAGCAAACAGGGACACCTCATAAAAATACCGAGGAGGCAGGAATGTCCATTAAGCCTAAAGACAGAGAGCTTCAGAAGGATTTACTGAGCAAATGTCCAACCCCAGGAGATGCCCTAATTGCAGGGGTAGTGCCCGGTTCCAGGAAATGTCCCCAGTAAGGGTGGATCTCCCCCCACCCCTCCTATGTGCAACCGGTATCTCCTCCTTACCAGGGGCACAGAGATCAATGGATACTGGGCTCCACCAATGAGAGATAACCAACTCATGCTATAAACCTATGACTGGGAGGGTATAAAAAGTGTGGGCTTTTGTTCCTCGGGGCCACCTTTGCCTAAATGCTGGACGACCCCAGTATACTGGATTATTAAAAAAAAAAAAACTCATGTAAATTGCAGCGATATCCGTCTCTATGTTTTTGTGAGTGGGATGACATCCTGGATGTAAGACTTGGTTCTCCGAATGTTACAACAGTAGAAAAGACATTTAAGACCAACTTGAGCAGTTCATATCAAATGTGGGCCATCCTGAGGAAGGACGGATATTATGCAAAATGAAAAGACATCTTTTCCTGGTGTGTTTTATTGAAATACACTAAACGGATTAAACTTGTTTAATGCGGTAAAAGAAAAACATTTAACCATAATAGGCATGTTCCAGAGAGATGCATACAAATCTGCTTCCTGTCATTTAAATACTGTTCAAACCCACTGTGGGAGACTGAGGGGAGCCCTGTGGCCACTGGGTTCCTATGAAGAGGAATCCTTCTGAACACATTTGGATGGAAACTTATACTCAGTTTACAGGTCAGTGTTCAGAGGACAGGTACAGTACACGGTGTATCAGGACAGCTTCTTGCCTCCCTCCAGGACTGTGGCTGTTTGGGCCCACCCCAAGTCCAGCAGTGGGCTCAGGAAAGGCTGGAAGGATGTCCTCCCACACAGCCTGGCCTTCCTCTTCCTCCTTGTGTGAGTATACACAGGCAGCTTGGGAGCCCAGCAGCCTGTTCTTGCCTTTTATCTTTCTCTGGTGCCTCTTTCCATTCCCTCATCTCCTAGGCACCCAAGGTGAAATTATGGCTTTCCTGGCTTATGCCTCTTTGCTCCACCCCAGCTACTCTCTGTTACAGTCATCAACACCTGGAGTCCAGCTCTACACCACTTGCCCTCAGATTCCCTCACTTCTGGAGTCTAGTTGCTGCTTCTTGAGTTTTTATATTATCTCAGGTATAAGTGGATGTTCTTGTGTGAAAGAACTGGCAATTGTAGACATAACTCTTGTGTTCACATTCAACAGAGCTTCCATTAGATCTCTAAGCTCCTCCCCACAGTTACCTAGCAACAGCCAGGTGTGCATGACTCACTATAAAAGGGGCTGCTTGCCCCCTTCTCTCTCTTGCTCTTGCCTTCCTGCTCCCCTCTCTCTCCTGATTCCTTCCCCCCACCACATGTTCATAGCTGCCTCTACTCCTCTACTTTTCTCTCTCTTTCTCTCTCTCTCTCTCTCTCTCTCTCTCTCTCTCTCTCTCTCTCTCTCTCTCTCTCTCTCTCTCTCTCTCTCTCTCTCTCTCTCTCTCTCTCTCTCTCTCCCCCTCCCCCCGTCCTTGCCTGTCTCTGCCTCTATTACCCTCTTAACTCCTCTCCGTATGCCCTGAATAAACTCTATCTATACTATACCCTGTGGCTGGTTCCTCAGGGGAAGGATGCCTCAGCATGGACCTGCAGAGGCAGCCCCTTCCCCCACACCTTATCACACCTTCATAGAATATATCCCCCCTTTCTTTATCTTTTTATAAAGACATCAAGATCTATAGGTGTGTTAAGTTCAAAACTCCAGATTCTGTGCATTACTGCCTGCTGCATTCACCATGCATCACAGAGGTATGATTTGAAATTCATGAAAACCCAGCACCCTCTGCCCCTCTGGGAAGGCATTGGAGGGTGAAGCAATTTACCTCCTTCCTTTAGCATCACCATAGATCTGAGACTTAAAACAGTCAGGGAGATCACAAGACAATGGCCTCCCAACTCCACAACAGCAAGATCCATACTTGGTCTATGTGAGAGAAACAAAGCCGACCTCTAATTATCACCTGGCAGCCAGTGTGGGTGACAGGTGTCAAAGCAATATCAAGGCACCTGCAACTCTGCAACTGGCTGAGAAAATGTAGGGCTCACACAGACAACTAAGAGCAACAATTTTCCTGTAAGGTAAACAGTGACAAGAGCTGCTTTCTAGAGCCACAGCAAAGACTTGTGAGTCACCAGTGTGAGAGGTCATGGGTCCCTAGGGACCCTGCACTGAAAATTACAATCCTTAAGGCCTTCATAGACTCTCCCTAAACTGCTGCTCAGCACTGTTAACTTCTTCAGCTTCTGTGGCAGTGTCTAACTCACACACATACCCCTGTAGTACCAAAAAGGATCACTCCTTCCGAAGACACTGTTCAACTAAATTCTCACAGAGACTACCACACTATCCAGGAACAGAGGCTGACCTCTCCCTCATGTTTCTTTCTATCTTATTTACATCGCTACATTGTAAATTCTCAGTACAGGAGAATTTCCTTACTGAAGTCATGAAAAGGAATACTTTGTAATAAGTTATATGTCATGGTTAGAAAAGAAACAGTGACCTGAGGTGGTAGGACAGGTATCCCTGTGGCCAGAAGAGCAGGGGACACCTACTTGCTTCTGTAACATCTTGTGTAGTGTCTGCCTCTGGCTACATGTCTTGCCAATGATACTGGATGAATGAGGGACCCAGGAAAAGGGATATGCTGGATGGGTGATGAGGGATGGAGTAGCAGGCCAGCGCTTTGTAAGAAAAGGGAAATGTTAGATAAAGGGTCAGATCTTATATGGCCACATTCTTATTCCAGAGCCTGTTGGTATTCCTTCTAGGCTGTGTCCTTCTAGGCTGTGTACCTGGCTATTGCCAGGTATGCCTGACTCACTCTAAAAGGGGCTACTTGCCCCCTCTTTGCTCTCTTGTTCTCTTTTTTTCTCCTCTTGAACTTGCTTCCTTACCCTCTTCCTCATCTCTCTCTCTTCCCTTCCTCCCTCTCTCTCCATGTGCTCATGGCCAGCCTCTATTCCTCTACTCTCTTTCTCTCTCTCTCTGCCTTTCTATGTCTTTACTACCTCCTCAACTCCCCTCCCCATGCCTAAGTAAACTCTATTCTATACCATACCATCATGTGGCTGGTACAGCAGGGGGAAAGGATGTCGCAGTATGGGCCCGCAGAAGTACCCTTTGCCCCATACCATACTGAGTCTCCACCAAAGATATCCCTGGCTTCTTTTCTTTTTATAAAACACAACAGGGCCGCCTGTGTCAACCTGATTATTTTCAGCTCACTTACTCCTCCTATTACCATTCAAGATGATGAACATCTTGTTTACCTTACAGAAGGAGTGGGAGCCACAGAGCATGGCTGTTCTGGCTTTGCTGCCATGTGGCCCACAGTCACCTGCTGCCTGTGGCTGGATGAGAAGGAAGGAAGCACAGGTACCATGACTGTTCAAAGACTAAATGGTATGTACTGTCACACCAGAGCAGATGCTAAGCATTTAGGTCCTCCTAGGGCCTTCTCTGTGACTGTCTTCTTCCTGTAAGGTCACCAGCCACATTGGGTAAGGACTGGGCTCTTTGAACTCAATTTAACTGGATGATACTTTCCACTGTTTCCAGATGAGGTCACGATCATAGGTCAGGGATGAGGATCCTGACATGGCTTCTTAGGCACATGTTCACCCACAGGCAATACTGGCTGTTATCACAGAGCGTTGTCTACCTATTCCTTCCATGTTATTTGATATTTTTTATGTATGAGAACTGATAAGATTTTCAAAGCAAAGAAAAATAGAAAAGGGGGCTGGATCAACCTTGTTAAGAAAGGCTTGACAGGGGAGGGAAGACAGGCCTTTAGAAGCATTTTGCTTGAATAATATGTTTTGTGTATTGTTGTTTTATTGAGCAGGCTTGCATGAAGGCTGAATTCTAAGTTCTGTGTTTATAACCTGCTTTTCTTTCTGAACACTCTATCAATCTGACATCTCCCTAAATCAAACCGACCTTCCACAATGTAGCTTGAATCCTAGTGGTCTCATCATGCTGACTAGAGAGCACTCTCTCCACTCTGGGACAGGATGACAGCTTCCCTGTCACTCACAGTTCCCCTTGGCGCAGCGTGGCTGAGCTGGGTGGGCAGAGTTGGTCACAGTTGCCCATGGCATCACATCACAAATTAGAAGGAGGAAGCTGGCCCAGCGGCTCCACTCAGAGGACGTGTTGTCTGCCTATGCAATTACTCATGTGCTCAGCTGACCCAAGAACCACTTAAGCAAAAGAGAAAATGGATGTGGATGTAAGGATGAAGCCAAGGTCATGCATGCCCTTACATAGTTCACAGTGCCTAGCTCTGATTCCCACTGAGTACTTACTAAGGATGAGCAGCTATGTGCCTCCCAGGGTGCCACACAGGACCCCTGCAGTGAGACCCTCTGCAGAGAGGGAACTGATACCACCTTCATCCATCAAGCTCAATGGCATCTCTAGGAGAACAACCACCACTGTAGCTCAGGGCTGCAGTGTGATCAGAGGGCACAGTGAGTCTCCTGGAAACCCAGGAGAAGCCCAGAGCCAGAGGTGGCAAGTGAGAGCTGACACACCTGGCCCACATGCAATTGAGGTGGCAGTGGATGTCTCCTTGGTAATAACATTTGTATGTCAGAACATGTAGAGGGCAAAAGGTCCTTGTGCACACAGATAAGCAGCAGAGATGCCAGGAGGAGTTAAAGATGCAGCTTATCTCTCCAAAGGGAGAAGATATTTGGCTCTTCTCCCAGAATGCTGGGGGAGATGTACTGTCCCACCTGATGATGGGGAAAATGTACTGTACCACCTGGTGGTCCTTTGCGACCTGCTGAGCCAGGCTCTGTAGTATTCTCCAGAATAGTATGCTTGTTTATCTAAGATCCCCCTGCCTGAAAACCTTGAACATTACTTCTAGGCTGTAAAACCCATCCTTATGAGTGATGTCACTCATCCTTTACAACAGCCTAAGTGACTTTGTTGTCTTAGGATCAGGCCAAACCTAGACTCCCACAGGCATTATGTTTACCTTAGTCATTCTCCTTAGACCTTTATCTTGAGCATTGTTTCTAAGTCAAAAGAACTGATCCTTATGGAAGAAGCTATATACACTTTGTAAAGAGCTTCAATGCAAACATGTCTTAAGTTTTGTTTTACTCATGGTACTGAGTTAATTGTTATCAGAAAACTTTGTTTTTCCTCCTAACTGTGCTGCACTTAAATATTGCTACAACAAATGATCTGGTGTCAGAATCTCGAGGGTTTTGCCCAGCACTGGTACCTAAGTCAGGCTGGACCAAGTTTTATTCTTCTTTCTTCATGGACTGTTTCCCTGACATCCAGAAAGCCTGCATCTCTACTCCAAGAACCTATCACTATAGACACATTTGCCTTCTGAGGGCTTAGAGCTAAGTCTCAATAAGAGTCTATTAACCTGTCATTACATCATAATACAAAGGTTTGTCAGCCTATCAGAGCATGAGCTAGCCAACCGCAGAGTGTTTCCATGCAGAAGTGACCAGCTCCACTTTTCTTGACAAGCAGAAATGGTAGCTAATGACTCAATGTGAAAATGTGACAATCTAAGATGACAGATGCTCCCAGCTAGAAGAAGGGCACATCCCACACTGTGACACACTCAGAGAAGGCAGAGCTAAGTATGAACAGTCATTGTTCCCATGGCTGAGAGCTCTGAACAGGACTTGAAGGCTTGACCCCTGCTCAGATGTGGTAACCATGATGGAGCTGCAAAGACAGACAGTCAAATGTGAAAGCTGCAGTGGTGGCTACAGGCACCAAACCATTGGCCAGCAGAGATCCTTAGCTGACCCTACACCAGGGAGGGCTATTCCCCTACATATGATGGGGAAAAGTTAGTTTGGAAAAATGATCCAACTTACCCAAATCTGTATGTGCATAAGAGATGAGGATTCAATCTCTACCCTACCTGACTCCAGCCTGTGCTAAATACATAGATCCTATTCTTGCCTTAATACCCTTTGACCCTGTGTGTATGACTGTGATGTATGTCAGGAAGGACCAGAAACATGTCAGAAGAGAGTGTAGACAACCCTGTACGGTAACAATGATGACATTAACACAATGACTATCGTATATACTTGAATATGCATCCATAGGAAACTTGGCCTATAGATATTCTCAACTGGGCTCATATGTATGATTGTTCAGGGTTAACCTCAGTGCAGAACCATTGGTTAAGCTGGCTTCAAATGGAAACCATCTTTCTCGTGATGCTGGTCATATGCCCATTCTTTCGGAGTTCTGAGGTGTTTGTGTGGCTTCTCAACAGACCTAATTATGCTCCTTCTAAATAGAGAGAGCAGACTACCGCAGCCTGAGCCTCCACCATCCTTTGTTCATCAGTAAGCAGCATGTGTCAGGACATGATATCAGGAGCCTACACACTCAGAGGCTTGGCCTGTGAGTGAGCTTAAACCTCTATGGAAGAAAGGAAGACCGCAGTGAACCAATCAGTGTCACTGGAAAAAGACAAAGACAGCGAGCTTAGGGGCCGATCCTCACTCCACTCAAACCAGGAAGTGTGCAAAGTGATCCAAACTACACAGATGGAAGCCCAGGAGAGCCTCCAAACTACACACATGGGAGCCCAGGAGAGCCTCCAAACTACACACATGGGAGCCCAGGAAAGCCTCAGACACACTGGCATTTTGCAAGGATATATCTCAGAACTCATATGTATGGATGGCCAGGATAGAGTTGTCAGAAGTCAGGAGCAGGGTGGTCCCATAAGACATTAACAGGTAGTTATAAAAGTCTTTGTACTAGTTTCCAGAGACGTCAAAGGCAGCCAGCTAAGATACAGTGCTATCAGTTCCTGGATGGGTGCTTTATTGGCAATGTTTCTTATGAGTACAGATATGTAGGCCCTGGAGGATGCATGGTGCTAATGTTCCCTTTTTGTCTCTGCATGTCATTTTCTTCACTTCATAACCTGAAGAGAAGAAATGGCTCAGAAATTTCTAGAAGTTTATCAACTGGAAAATATTTGACACTTGTTTGGAAATGGGAAATGTTAATGCCCTGTGAACAAAGAACTGGCTCCAGTTTAGTTGCCCTCTTCCATTGCCTCCAGGGAAACTTTCACAGACTATGCATGGCTGAAGCTGACACAGGGTGTGGTGGTTGGAATAAGAATGTCCACCACAGGCTCATATATTGGAGTGCTTAGTCTTTAGAGAGTAGCACTATTTGAAAAGATTATAAGGATTAGGTGATGTGGCTTTGTTTGTGGGTTTTGAGGTTTCAAATGCTCATGCCAGGCCTAGTCTCTCACTTTCTGCTTATAGATCAGGTTATAGTTCTCAGTTACTTCTCCTATACCACACCTGCCTATTGCCATGCTCCCTGCCATGATGATAATGAACCAAGTCTCTGAAACTGTAAGCAAGCCCCAACTAAAGTTTACTTTCACAATAGTTGCCTTCGTCATGATTTCTCTTCCTGGCAGAACAGTGACCAAGGATCAGTATATCACTGGGGAAAGGCTGAGGCTCATGAGATGGGCAAAGAGCTGTTCCACTCACTACTCAAAAAGAGTTCTGTGATTTTCCCAGGAGTCTGTGTTCCATGATGCACACATGCAGCAATGGGCCAAGTTGGGAAAAAGGAGGAAACATAGAAAAAAATTATAGACACTAGCATACTCTCCCATGTGACAGGCTATGAAGTGAGCACAAACTTGTGTGTAAGCCTGCTGGCCACCAAGAACAGGAGGAAAGCTGATGGGGAAAGGCTTCCTCATTGTCACATTGTTATCTGCAGCCACCCAAGATCCAGAATTTCAAAGAGCTTTTGACTGGCAAATGGGAAGATCACAAACATAGGTGCCCATGAGCTTCTCCTGGTGTCTCCCCTTCACAAAAGCCAAGGGACTCAGTACCAAAGTATCCCCCTGGAAAGTCCACAGGAATCAGTGCAAAGCCTGGGTTATCTCCAGAATGAGAGGACTGGACACAGATTTCCAAAGAGGCATTGAGCCCTGACCCAGAAAAGCTGAGAGGCGGGGGAGTGAACAGGTGGACACATCTGATGGTGCTCTGAGACTGTGTGGTCTGGGGTTTGTAGGAGACTCAGTGTCAGATCAAGTTGCCTGCCTTTGGGGATTTGTTTTCACAGAAAGTAGATGGTAAGTCAAATTACTAACAGGAGGCTCAGAACTATTTTACCCATTCAGGCTCAGGATAATAAAGTCAAACATCCATGAGGACCTTCAACAAATAACATAGTCTGGATTTAATTACAGATAAAAGAAATCTGACTTCTATTAAAATAAGAGCAATTGCATATAAAAATGGAAATCATCTCGTACATAGAAATACCATTGTATTGGTGTGCATTGTCTTAGAATAAGAAAACCAGGTGGCCTTTTGGCTCCTGAAAGCCTTTCCTTCAGACAAGGCTGAATGAGCTCTCACTGAAAGGATTCCCAGGAAATAGCTGCAGCTTTCTAACCTTAAGTAGATGCAGACTTTTCTTCTGCTGCCTCTGTTTACGTATAGGTCCCAGGCTACTCCAGTGGCATGAGAGTAGAAGAGCCAGCTCTGCCTCTTGCCTGCTGAGGCATTGGGTAAGCCAGTTGGGCAGCACTGGACAGCTTACCCAAGTAGTGTGGGTACAGGAGAGCTGGTGGGATGTGCAGCTCTGCTACTACCCTGGCCCAGATCCAGGGCTTTGAGTTTGCCCACCCAACATCTACCCCATCTATGAACTGCTGGAGCATGTGAAGGAACCTGTCCTACAGATCCAAAGCTGCAAGTCTTCCATGACACAGGGCAAAAACAGAATATTGAAGAGGAGTCCCAATAAGGATCAAGCATTTATCAATACTTGGTATAGCAGAAGTCAGAGGCCTAGAGCCAGACCAATGACTCATTGCAATGAAATTTGAAAATAAAAGAGTGTGGACAACAGGGTATACTCTGGGACACACTACAGCTCCCAAAATGAGATTTTTTTTTCTTTCGTGGGGGAGGATGCAAGGGCAGAAGGTGAGTATGAAGGGATGAGAAGATGAGTGGGATTGGGGCAATGATGTGAAATTCACAAAGAATCAATAAAAACTTAAACAAAAACAAATAAAGTCCAAGAACTCAGTAACTGTTCAGTCCACAAGGCTAGATATCTTGGTTGGTCTTCAGTTTATGCCATAATCCTGAAGAAGTAGCCACTAACACCAGTGAAGAGATAGACTTGCTATGGAGGGTGACAGCAGGCAGAAAGAGACAGACCAACATACAGACACACAGATAGACAGACAGACAGAGACAGAGACAGAGACACAGAGAGAGGAACCTTATATATAGGCTTCCAGCAAAAGGTGTGGCCAGGATTAGAGGTGGATATTCCCTCCTCAAAAGATTTGGATTAAGGATATGTCTTTCCACCTCAATGATCTGGACTGTAGATCCTCCTGCTTCAATTTAAGCAAAAGTCCCTCCCTGGTGTGCAGAGCCATTTTTGGGGGTTTTGGTCAGTTCTAGATGTAGTCAAGTAAACAACCAAGAATAGATATCATAGTATTATCTAATATAACCACTTCCCCCAAACAGCTTCATCCTCTTACTATTTTACAACAGGAAGGCAGCTTATCTGCCTCCTCTACCTAGTGGGTACTGAGTTCTGTATTTGCTCTGAGAAGTCTATAAGGTATTCTTTCTGACTGGCAAGAAAATAAATGTTCTGGGCTTCATGGACCCTTTAGCTGTAAAAGCTCAAAGCTCTGCCAAGAGCACAGCCCACGATAAGATATCCAGCAAGAGTGCTGGGCCTGACTTCCTAAAGCTGCAGCTGCTAGTAGAGCCCACGAGCCATAGCTTGCTGTTCAGCTTGCTGGACAAAACAGGTGAGAATATGGGTCAGAGGTCACAAAAAGCCAAGAGGTCAGGGAAACCCTCACAACTGCATATCAGATTCCTTATGGAGTTGGACTAGAGAGGATCTGGAGAAAGAAGCAGCAGACCTGAGAGTCATGAAGACCACAGGAAGTGTGGATGCAAGGATGCATGGCTGTATTCATGAAGGGGCCCCTGTGTGTCTTTGGGTAGAGGCAGCCATAGCAGAGCCCCTAGGCCGGCTACAGAGGATGAACTTCACCTCCCTGCTTTTCATGGCTTCAGTGTGAAGCACAAGGCCTCTCTGCAAGAGACTAGGAGACCTCCAGAGGCTGGGCTCTGCCTCTCCAGCGGGGCCTTATTCTATAGGTCCAAGGACAGCCTACATGTATATTTGTCATTAGTACTCAAACCAGAGGGAAACTAGAAACCTCTGCAAAAGAGGTTATCACCTTCCAAGAGACCATGGAAGAGTGAATCCCCAAAGGAGGTGAATACATGTCCAATGTCAAAGCTCAAATGTTAAGAGTACCATCGGTCAAATACAAACACCTGCTTCACCCTAACAAGAAACACCTAAGACTTCTTGAAGGAGGCGGCGACCTGAACCAATCCTGAGCAGCAGTGGAGGAGTCAAGAGCATGGACAATGTGGATCACTTGTTCAGACACCGTTGTGTTCTGGGACTGAGCAGTGCGATTGCTTTCTCTAAAAGCCATCACTGAAAACCTGCTGCCTTTGCAAGTGTAATGAGACAAGGTGTTGATAAAGTGCAAACTGTCTTAGGGTCTAAGAGGAGTGTCTGTACAGCCACTTTTAATCAGAGCCAGTGCATAGCACAGATTAGAGCTGTCCCTCTCTACTGCCCTTGGACAACATGATAATTCTGTGTGATTACACTGTCTTTGTGCCATCTCCACAACCCCACACTTTGCATAATGCAAATTCTAGTGTCAACAGGCTCCGCCCATGAGGGAAGTCCAGAGAAAGGTCTCACTTAGGTGTGTGATGCAACTGGCCCACCCCAGTTAGTGAACACACACAGCAATTCTCCTAACCCCATTTGCACCGCAGTCCACCCTCCTGTGAGGGAAAGACAGGAATGGATGGTTTCTCTATGGTGATTTGCATTCTCTGTCTCTAGATGTCCTGTGGGACGCCAGTCAAAGTTAGGCCGCCAATGACAACCAGTTTCACCCAAGTCCTTTAGAATTTAAATTGTGCTCTCAGGTTGGTTCCTTCCTAAATCAGTACTGAAATGGCTGTTGAAGTGTGCATTTTGGTTTCATTTCAAAGAGAAGACATCTTTGAGCATAAAAGGGACACACAATGGCCAAAACATGGACTGATGCTTTGAATGGAGGCTCTGAATCCTATTTCCTCCCCAGCTTCACCTCAGCAGTCTTAGTGGCCATGAAGCTGCAGTGAGGACAACAAAGAGGGCTGGGAACAATGAGGCCAGCTTCACCTTCCTGGTCCAAGAGACACAACTAGTTGCCATGGAGACCAGCATCTGCAGAACTCCCTAAAGAAGGCTGTTTAGGACCCTGCTTCCCTCTGCTTGGAGACAGCCTGCTGGCTGGGCTGGGCACGGGGGTGGGGGAGGTGGGCTATAGGAAGGGACCTCAGCTGAGGAGGCTACAGGCATGGGACTCTAGCCCAGGGATTTCAAGGAGGTAGCCCAGGCTGAGGGAGTGGAATTAGGCTAAGGGAAGCTGTACAAAGGGCTGAGGG
>NW_022196912.1:129666585-129694784 GCF_008632895.1 Mastomys coucha | reverse complement strand
GGGGGGTGCTGTAGCATGGGGACATGGGGAAACCCCAAGCTCTAAATAGGAAAGTTGTCCTTAAAGTCCAACAGTCATCCATGTTGTGTCTGGGTAGCTCTCAGGCAGGGCTAGAACTATCACCCATGCAGACCTTTTGTTCTACTGACCAGTTTGCATCTGACATCTTTACTGTATCAAGAGCTATGGTCCCAGAATGCAACCACCTACAGTGTTGTCCCTGCCTGTGGGTCCAATAGGCCTGCACTTTCTCACCACACTGTTGAATTTCCTGGGCCTTGCTCTGGGGCAATGTGGAATTCCAGCCTCACTATGCAAGTCAGCCATCATCCAAGACCAAGCCATTACACAGTGTACTTTGTCCCAGGAGGAAACAGTGGGCTACTTTGCAGACAGAACTTCAAAAAGTGTATTGGGACTTGAGCATACTCAATACACCTGTTTATGGCAGGATTGCTCACGTAGACTACTCTCTGAGTATCTCATCTCAAGGACCAAAGACCCTTACACTGTCCCTCATGCTCAGTAGCCCTTGTCCATCCCACCTGTTCTCAGTTCTAATACTTTCCCAAGCCATCTCTACTTCTTAACCCCAAGTCCTGCCTTTAGTTAACCCCAGCTGTGCTGATCTGACTTGTTCTGGGTGAGCACTCAGTGTTGAGGGTTAACATTGCTACAGATGTATTTAGCACATGCTCTTTCCTCCAAGCCATACCTAAGATGAAGGGATAGTGCTAGGTATCAGTGGACTAAGGATAAAAAGCTACAGAGTTGGGCCATTCAGAGTTAGATAACCATATATCCAGAATCAACTACCTCCTCTCTTGCCTGAGGTGGCCCTATATATCCTGGCCTGAAGCAGCAGAGTCAGGCAATGGCTCAGTGACAATTGGAGATGAGACCACCACAGGCACCTGCTGAGGCCATGGGTGAGCCCATGATGAGGGGCTTGAAGCTGAAGCCAAATTTCAGAGCAAGCTCCCTATTATCCCGTCTCCTTATCTAGTTGCCATGGGAACTGGCATCTGTAGAATTCCAAAAAGGAGGCTTTTGACAGACATTGCTTTCCCCCTGCTCAGAGATAGCCTGCTAAGCTGGCCTGAGAGAGAGACTGCAAGATGACCTAGTGTATGGCTCATACCCTGCCTTCCTCCCCAAGAGCTTATCTTCACCTGGTACGTACCAGCTTGTACCTTGTCTTCGTTCCCCAGAGCTTACCTTGAAGCCACTTATTAGATATGCAAAGTCAGTCACTCTGTAGTGGTCAGCCCTGTTTCTGGAACTAGCCACTCACATCTAGGTGTGAAGGCACTTTTGCCTAGAGGATAAAAGAAAGCAGACATACCCTTTGTGTATTAACAGAGAGAATGAAGATCAAACAGTGAAGTCACAGGCAGGTCTCGAATGTACAAAAGACCGGTATGACCCTGCTAAAGATAGGTGAGGTGAGGAAGGAGCAGGTTTCTGCTGAGAGTCTCTGTGAGGTAAGAACTCCCTGAAGTTGTTGTTGCTGGTGAGGGTCCCTTCTACAGACACAGACACAGCCCCTCTGGAGCACCTGCTGGTCACTGTGCCCTGGCCATTTCCATTTCCAGGCACTCTGCAATCAGGCATTCTCTAGTATCATCTCTCTCTCTCTCTCTCTCTCTCTCTCTCTCTCTCTCTCTCTCTCTCTCTCTCACACACACACACACACACACACACACCAAGGTCCTTTAGGTCATGGGAGTGAAGGGGAGACACCAACAGCTGGTGAAGGGCAAAGAGAGCCAATTAGCACCCACAAAGCATCAAGGGGCTGATTCCCAACCATGGCCACAGAACAACACCTGCTTCTACCTGTCTATGTCCATCCTATTCTGGTGGTACTGACACCACAGTTGTATACTGTTTAAAGGTATACAGCCTAAGGTTGTAGGGGAGGAATTCAGGCAAGGTTTCAATATAGGTAGAGCCAAAGCATGTTGGTCACTAAGAGCTATACTTCTTACAGTCACTGCCCATCCTAGTAATAATTTGCACTACTTTGCTTTTTTTTTTAAATAGAGTTTATTACATTTTATAGCTTATAGTATCTCATCCAGAGAAGTTGTTTACTAGCTTGCTCCTCATGGCTTGCTCAACCTAATCTCGTATACCATCCAGCACCTCCTGCCCAGGAGTGGCACCATTCACAGTGGGCTGGACCCACCCACACAAACCATTAATCAAGAAAATGTTCCTTAGGCTTGCCCACAGGCCAATCTGGTAGGAGTGTTTCTCAATTGAGCATCTCTCTTCCCAAATGGTTCTAGCTGTGTCAAGTTGATTAAATACTAGCCAGTACACTGCCTCAGGCAGAGCCTGCCTAACACATCAGCCCAGGCCTGCAGGGGAGAACCTGATTTTCCATTCTGAGCCCCTGTTTACACATGTAACTGCAATAGTCAGCTTTCTGTGATTGTAATGAGACACTTGAGATAGTCAACTAAGGAGGAAGAAAGGTCTGTTTCACAGTTTCAGAAGGGTTGGTGTAAGGTTGTTTTGTCTGCTGCTATGGGCCTGTGGCAGCACAGTACATCACAGTAGGGGCACATGGCAGAGGGGGCTACTCACTTCAAAGACATTGGGAAATAAAAAGGAGACGGAATCTGAGTCCTAATGGCACTTTCAATGATGTTTTTGTGATTGCCCCAGCTTCCTCCCACTAGGGTCACCTCACAAAGATTCCACCATCTCCCAACATCAGAGAAACACAAAGCTTCCGCAAAGCCTTTGAGGAACACTCTGTATCTCCTCCGAGATCCATCCCCAATATTAACATGGGCAAAATCAACTTTCTATTTTGCTCAGTGTGTTTATCTCTAATTGCTAGCATTCTGTCTAAGCTCTGCCCCACAGTTACCTGGCAACGGCCAGGTAGGCCTGACTCACTATAAAAGGGGCTGCTTGCCCCCTCCTCCTCGCTCTCCTCCTCGCTCTCCTCCTCGCTCCCCTCCTCGCTCCCCTCCTCGCTCCCCTCCTCGCTCCCCTCCTCGCTCCCCTCCTCGCTCCCCTCCTCGCTCTCCTCCTCGCTCTCTTCCTCGCTCTCCTCCTCGCTCTCTTGCTCCTCTCTTGCTCTTGCTCATCCCTTCCTGTTCCTGCCCTCTCCACATTCCCTTCCCCCCTCTCTCTCCATGTGCTCATGGCCAGACTCTACTTCTCTATTCTCTCTCTCTCTCACTACCTTTCTCTGTCTCTACTACCCTCTTAACTCCCCATCCCCATGCTCTTAATAAATTCTATTCTTTACTATAGCATCATGTGATGGGATGCCTCAGCATGGGCCCCTTTCCCCCATACCCGACTACACCTCTATAGAACACATCCCCCTCTCTTTATCTTTTTATAAACACATCACTAAGCACTTCCTGTCCCAATGGATGATGGCAGACACCCATTTAGCTACAAAGGAGGAGAGCAGTGTTGGACTTGAACCTGACTTTGCAATGCTTGCTATCATCCACCAAGATCTCTGACCTCTACCCTAAGGTCCCTCCAACCAGCTTCCTGTCATCTTGCTGCCTCTGTCTGCAGTTCTCTCCAATGTCATTTTCCTCATCATCATCACTGTCCACTTGCATGTGATCATCTGCATCCACAGAGCCACTCCCATTCACATCACTGACTATACTCATGTCACCTCCCTTGCTCTTAGCCAAATCGTAATCCAAAACACATCATCTTCCCTCATTCCCCCTTCAGCTTCTACATCTTACCCCCAGTAGATGGCCCTTCACATCTTATGTATCTCAACCTGAATAAAAAAATGGAATTAAAAATACAAGTCAGGACTCTAATACACCCAGGATCAGAAGATCAGAGGTGGGGAAGACACATCTGTCCCAACTCTGGGAGTAACTGGGACCAGCAGGACCCAGGTACACAGGAACTCTGCCAGCCCAGTAGCATGGGTTGCTTGGGGTCTGTCTGGGCTGAGCAGATCTTGGGTGAAATTTTTGCAGCCAGTCCCACTATACCCAGAGGAAGCTCCACTCTGAGGCACTCTAACCAGCCTAGGATCACAGGATCCCGGAATCACAGGATCTCAGAGAAAGCTTGACTCTGAGGAGTTCTGACACAACTAGGATCACAGGAAGGACAGGGCCTAGTCAGATTTAGCAAGGGCAGGTAGCACTAGAGATAACCAGATGGCAGGAAGCTAGTGTAAGAACATAGGCAACAGAAATCAAGGTTACCTGGCATTATCAGAACCCAATTCTCCCACCATAGCAAGACCTGGACACACCATCACACCAGAAAAGTAAGATTCAGATCTAAAATCACTTATCATGATGATGATACAGGACTTTAAGAAGAACATAAATAACTCCCTTAAAGAAATACAGGAAAATACAGGTAAACAGCTAGAAGCCCTTAAAGAGGAAACACAAAAATCCTTTAAAGAACTACAGGAAAACACAATTAAACAGGTGAAGGAAATGAACAAACCATCCAGAATCTAAAAATGGAAATAGAAACAATAAAGATATCAGAAAGAGAGACAATCCTGGAGATACAAAACCTAGGAAAGAAATCAGGAGCCACAGATGCAAGCATCACCAACAGAATGCAAGAGATAGAAGAGAGAACCTCAGGGGCAGAAGACACCTTAGAAAACATTGACCATAACAGTCAAAGAAAATGCAAAAAGCAAAAAGCTCTTCACCCAAAACATCCAGGAAATCCAGGACACAATGAGAAGACCAAACCTAAAGATAATAGGTATAAAAGAGAGTGAAGACTCCCAAGGTAATGGGCCAGTAAATATCTTCAACAAAATTCTAGAAGAAAACTTCCCTAATCTAAAGAAAGAGATGCCCATGAATATGCAAGAAGCTTTCAGAACTCCAAATAGACTGGACTAGAAAAGAAATTCCTCCCATCACATAATAATCAATATACCAAATGCACTAAACAAAGAAAGAATTTTAAAAGCAGTAAGGGAAAAAGGTCAAGTAACATATAAAGGTAGGCCTATGAGAATTACACCAGACTTCTCACCAGAGACTATGAAAGCTAGAAGATCCTGGGCAGATGTCATACAGACCCTACAAGAACACAAATGCCAGCCCAGACTACTATACCCAGCAAAACTCTCAATTACTATAGATAGAGAAAACAAGATATTTCATGACAAAATGAAATTTACCCAATATCTTTCCACAAATCCAGCCCTACAAAGGATAATAGATGGAAAACACCAACATAAGGAGCAAAACTATAACCTAGAAAAAGCAAAAAAGTAATCTTTCAACAAACCTAATTCCACCTCTAAGAACAAAAATAACAGGAAATAACAATTAATATGAAAATTAATATTACCAACATATCCTAATTGATTGAAATCCAAAAAATATGAGGAATTAGAAATTTGTTGATTGTCATCCAATGATCTCTCTAATGTGGTAATTGGAGAAATAGGTTCAATATTGTACAATACATATATACTTTCTGCTTGTTTGTACATAACAGTGTCTTGCTGTGTGTACCACATAATAGTCTTGAAATCAGGCTTCTCCTATCTCAGCCTCACTATTAGTAGGATTGTTTATTTGATGTTTTTACACTATACTATGAACAGCTTACATATTTCAAATGTATTTATACAGCCAAAAGAAACATAGACAATTTACTTGGGAGGTGGCTTGTAAGAGAACAACAAAGTGAGACTGAATGCTTTGCTTGACATTTGTAACTCTTGTATCAAGTTTGAAGACGAGGACTTTATAAATTACTCTTTCTCTGAGATGAATGCTTTTCAAAATCATCACAGCCAATGAAACAGATTCTTACCCATACCTAATGTCTGTGCCACTCTCCAAGCAGAATCATAGTTCATTGAAACAGTTGGTGAATGACTTTATGGATAGACCATCTATGGATAGATACACACCATTTCTTAAATGAATGTAACCTGTTCTCAGTGGGCTGAGAATGAAGACAATCACTCAAGTCAAATAGCTTTGACCATAACAGGAAGTCTGTATCCAAAAGTCGTACCTACAATTCATTTCTTGGTGCAGCAGAACTGTCAACTCTCAGGTTAGCTATGATGGAGGTAAAATCCTTTGGTGATGTGAGGGTCATGGAAGTACAGCCTTATTAGAATGAAATCCAATGTCTAAAAATTGTTCTTATTTTGGACTTGTATCACAGTAAGAGCCAAGATTTTAAGCTCTACTAAAACCAAAACAAAGAAACAAAAAGACTTTATCTATTTATGTTCATTTAAAAAAATATTAGTAGTGATGTATTATTTTAAAATATTCAGTTAATATGTTTGGAGTTATTTAAAACTTGTATTGAGAAAAATGTATGTATTTTCAGTATTGCTGTAGACAAGCATCTACATAAGACTGTTTAATTGATTGTTGTTTTATATCAAACAACTTTTATAATACTCATGTTCATTGTTCCAATATTTTATAAATTTTAAAGAATATGACAAAATAAAAAAAGAAAGGTATTGCAGGTATAGAAGGGGGTTCCCTGGGAGGAGTTGGGGTACAAAAGTGAAACAAGAATGTGATGTAATTCTATTTACTTAAAATATGTTTTTAACTGTTAACAAATTCAGATAAGTTAAAAATCATGTATCTTTTCTCATAATGCTATAAAACTTAAATAAATAAAAAACTAAAAAATAAAAAAAAATTAAAAAAATACAAGTCAGACTGTATCACTCTGCTTTAAAATCCTTTAATAAGAGGCAGGCAGATTTCTGAGTTCAAGGATAGCCTGGTCTACAGAGTGAGTTCCAGGACAGCCAGGGCTATACAGAGAAACCCTGTCTCAAAAAAACAAAAACAAAAAAATTAAAAAAAATTAATATAAAAAATAAAATCCTTTAATAGTTATGGTTCAAAATAATTTTACCTTGCCTTTGAATTGTTTCCTCCTGAGACTAGTTGGGAATAGGCAGCTCCTCAGTAAGCAGTCAGTAAATGAACCCAGCACATACCCAGTGGATATTCCTCACTGCAGCTATGATGCCTCCTGAGGTAGAAGTAGGAACTTTGGTAGGAAGAGTCTGCCCTCAGGTCATGAAGGCTTGGTAGCATAAGCATACTCTGGTGACTATGGCTAATCTAATGGCAGTTCACTGAGTGGAGTCTCCATAGAGAGGGAGGAAGCAGAGATACTGATTTCTTAAAGATGAGTAAGCCTTTTGTTTTTGAAAAGAGAAATATAAAAGTTGACTAAGGACTAAGGGTTATGGAAAGACTCCCAGCGAAGCCAGAGTAAGGAAGGATTTTCTTTTTGAAAGGGCAGGGACACAAAGCTCCACCCCTAGCTGAGGAGCTTACTGATTATTGATAGCTACCAGGAGAATGAGAGTCCATTTTTGTTAAAGGTGTGACCCATGGTAGGTTGATCATATTTCAGGGTAGGACCAACACTAAGAATATCTACAAATTGGACTTGATGTGGTTTTGAAAAAAACAAAACACAAAATGTTTAGTAGGTAAGAAAAAGTAAATGTAAGAGGAGTTGGGAGGGGTGACTATAATTAAAATGCATATCATGAAAGTCTCAACTAATAAAAAATTTTGGAAAAAGTATAATGAGTGACAAAATGAAGGAAGGAAGAAAGGAAGCCTGCAAGCCAGGAGGTAAGGAAGCAAGGAGGCAAATAAGGAAGCAAGCAAGGAAGGAAGGAAGGAAAAAGGAAGTAAAGAAGAAAGCTAGGAAGGAAGGAAGGAATAAGGAAGGAAGGGAGAAGGAAGGACGCAAGGAAAGAAGGAAAGAAAAACAATAGGCTTTGTCTTTCCTCTCACGTGTGGAGTCTGTATTTTGAAAATTGGTACTAATAGAAGGGAATTGTTAGAGTAGAGCAGCAGTAGGGAAAAGGAAAGGGTCATGGGATGCATATGATCTAAGGACATATATATATATATATATATATACACATACATACATATGCAAATGCCACAACAAAGCTCACTAGCTCTGTATAATTAATATGACTTAATCAAAAAAGAAAATAGGAACTAGAATAAATGAATGAGCAGAATTCCCAGAAAGCCATCACCTAAGATCAGGAAGAGATCCTAAATAACAGAGCGGTTGCACTTGCCACTCACAGTTAACACCATGCGGTATCTGATGGGGATATATGTGGTATTAAATGTATGCCTACTAACTACTTTCTGTATAGATTTTTGTAAAATTATCAAATAAATTTAGGTTCTGTTACCAGGGTTATACTTCCCTTCACTAACAACAAAGGACATCTCTATTTCACTCAGTTCCCCAGAAGCCAAATGGAAACCCTGAGTGGGCTTTCATGTAGCCCATAATAACCCTAGAAATGTCTACAGAAGGCTCTGTTAGGTTTACAGCCATACCAACAATGGCATTCCACTGTGTGCCTGTCCTAGTAGGACACTGGGAAGCTTTTGATGACACTGGTAATGTCCTAGTGCCCTTTAAAAGTAAAGGGCCAAGGAAATGCATCTTGAGGTAAAATTCTACTTCTTTAACCATACTTGGAGCTAGTCTTCAGTAGCTCATCCATGACCTCTCTGGAGCCTGGACTCTCTGAGGGAGTCTGTGCTTGCTGTACATGGGGTAGTGTCTTCTTTTATGCATCCTTTTCTCATACAGCCTCACAGCAATCCATAAAACCATGGTATTGTTAAAAGCATGAAAGTAGCACATGTTTTTATATAATTCACACATGTTTACAAGTCCATACATCTTCAACATCTTTAGCATTTTCCTAGATGCAACCCAGCAGGTATGCAGAGTTGACATTATGAGACCTGTGGATAGGCAAGACTTGATGCTTCACTTTCTATGTGATTTTTACCTTGATTCAAAGTTAGCACATGCATGGACACATTTGAAATGGTCAGAAACTAGATCAGAGATAACAAACCTTATTCCCTAGAAATCCAATAGAGAGGTATGGCTATAGTATGTGTGCGAGTGTGTTGACAACACGATGTTTTTCTTTTAAATAAGAAGACTGTCTGGGATTGATCTCTCCCCAGTGGAAAGTCACACATTTACCAAAGCGTGGCAGCACAAACTGGACTAGACTATCTTTTTTATCACTCTCAATTTATTAGTTCTTCAAGAATTCCATACACTTCTATTCCATTTGATCCATTCATAGTTCTTTAACGTTCTAGCCAATTCACTTCCTGTCTTCGGACGACCTGTCCAGAACAGAGGAGCATCTCTGCATGAAACCCAGACAACAGGAAGGTCTTAAATATGACCAGCTGTCACTCACGTGAAGCAGATGCTCACATAGGAAAGAAGTAGCCTGAAGTCATTGTGGGACCAAAGCCATTGAAACCTAACTCCTTTCCTCCTGGGTGGCAGAATCTTCAGAACACCACCTCCTGAGCTATTGCAGCAGCAATGGCACAGTATTTCTTTGCAGCATGTCCTAGCACTACATACCTAACAGCGAGGCAATGAAGCAACCCTATAAAGCTCAGATCTGCCAACGCTTGAAGCCTAAGCATTTTGCTTTTTAATCAGGCTGCAATCCTCAGATCACAACACAAAGAGCATCCAAGCACATGGAGGTCCCTGTGAGTCCAATAGCACTCACAGCCAAGGAAGCAAAGAATGTGTCCCTCATAGGTGGAAACAGAGCACGTGCTACACTGTGTCATCACAGGACAAAAACGCTACCATGAGGAGAGTGGAGCATACCAATTACTAAGTCAATAGGAACACTGGCATTTAAAAGTACTTACAGTTCAGCAAGAAAAACAATTCACAGATCTAGCAATGTACAGGGTTAAAGAGGACCAGTGCTCTGCCATGTCAGGGACTTCACCCTCAGCCTGGCCTCTCAGAAACAGCCTTAAAGTGCAAATATACTAGACAAGTCACTCCAAACACTGTTATGCCATCTGAGTCTTCCATTCTACCAAGACTCACAGGCCACTGTGCAGGGGTGCTCAGTGAGTCAGAGCACATTCTGAAGATGCACAAACTGCTCTCTTCCCCTTCTCGTCTGCAAGTGGCTAGCCAGTGGTGTTTTTCAATGGCATTCCTGATCTCATCTCCACAGTTATTCCTAGTCCATCAGGACAGAGGTCTCAGACATGTCCTGGACATGTCTGTAAGTCACTGTGCCCTCTCCTACTTCTAGACCCTGAGATGGGTCTATGGGGGGCAGCAGCAAGGCTGGAGTGTTCCCAGCTGGCAAAGCAATGGAGTCTTCTCATGTGGAGCTACAGATACCAGCCCTCACTTTGCAAAGCTTCTCTTCTTTCTCAGTTCAGAAGAAGCAACAAGTTCTGTTGGCAGAAGCCATGCACCAAAGAAACCAAATGAGGAAGTTAGTTTGGGCTGAACCTTACTCATGCCACCTTAGATTTGGCCAGTAGTGGCAGTATAGATCTAGCATCCTCTCTGCCATGAGTGTGTGTGTGTATACACATGCATGTGTGTGTGCATATGTGCATGTGTATGCATGCATGTATGTGTTTGTGCATGTGTGTGCATGTGAACACACACACATGAGGAGACGCCTTACCTGCAGCCTTGGTGACATCTGCTGTTGTCATGTTTTGGATGTTGGCACTCACTTTGAAGGTCACTGCTGGTCCCAAAACTCTGGAAAAGATCATTTAGGAACAAGGTCATTTCTACATCTCCATGGGGAGCTGCCCATCTGTGAGATCCAGAACACTGACAGGTCAGGGCCCCCAGGTTGCCCCTTGCTATGCCTGGTAGTTTTTCTTTTGGATACTAGGGCTCTGTTTCCATTTCTAGTGATTCTATTGCTGACTTTACTTTCCACTAAAACACACACACACACACACACACACACACACACAAACACCATTGCACTGGAGATGGATTCTTAGCAAAAGAAAAGTACCCATATCCAACAATGGCAGACAGGAATTCCTGCAAGCATAAAGGAGAAATTGGTACAGGAAAGGGCCTTAGTCTTGAGCACAAGAGTCAAGAGCAGAGTGGGGAGAACTGTTTTCAAACTTCTTTCTGCAGGAGCCACTTGAAGACCCATCACATCATTAAGAACTACTTAATACAAAAGCTGCTGTCAAGGAGTTGCTAGGCAGGAATTATCAAAATGCCTGAAGCTCTATAAATGCCAAGTTGAACATGGTTTTAAAGAAATGTATCACTTTACAGTCGAAATCATCTGAGGATCCTGGTGATATAGGAATACTTAATAAGTACAAGACTGGTATGTAGGGTCTACTCTTGAAGGCAGGTGAACCCCATCTCCACAATGATCCAAAGACTCTTCATGGAGTGGACACCTTAAGTGACTTCTGAAGGCAAATTCCTGATGGACTAGCAATAGGAAAAGCAGCAGCGTGTGGTGGGAGATGGCAGCTGAGGAAATCCTGGTGTGGGCAGCTGCCTTACACCAAACTTCTGCACACCTGCCTCATACTCTTGTTAAAGGATAAAACTGCTCACGGGAATGAAACTACTACATACCTACAACCCTTTCCCCCCTCCTCCCTCTCGGCACAGACTTGGCTGCCATTTGCCTTCACCTAGAGTCGCACCAAGATGCTGGCTCTGAACCTTTCTTTAAGCCTCACATTTAGCTGTGGGCTCACAGTATGTTCATCTCGGCCTCTGGATTTTCAGACTCATCATCCCAGGGCTTCAGCACTGGAGCTGGAAGCTGCCTTGCTACAACAAGGCAGAAAATGTCAATTCCAGCAACCCAGCTCAGTAAGATATGTGCTGAGTAGTTATCTCTCTGAGGAGTGCTACCCCCCTGCCTCTTATGTTTATGGTAATAAACATCCAGAGCCCAAGTTCTGTTAAAATCCCTGAAAATGCTGGTATTATATTCTCATATGGTCATCTAGTCCAAGTCTGTCTCACTGTATGACCTAACCTAAGAAATATCTGTGTTCAGCTTTCCTGTCTGAGAATTTAGAGAACAGCCACTATGGTACTGATATGGGGACCAGAGTGGCTAAAATGACCTTGCTCAGGCTAATGAACTGTCCCCATATGTGCCTTGTCCATAGACTCTTCCTTCTGGCTCTTAGATGGAACCCAGCTAGTACCCTTCCTGGCCTTTAAGACCAAGTGGTTTCATTCATATCAGTACGCATACAAGAATGTGTTTCCTCCTCACCATGTCACACCCAATCACCTCTCTGACTTACTCAGCTCTTTTCACATCTACCTGAGTAAGTATCAACAATAATAAATTCTCTCTTCTGACACCTTCTAGAAAGTGCCTCACCTATAAATATTTAATTTCTAGTGCTTAAATGGATCCCAAGTCATCTACACAAGCATCCATAGATGATTCTTAGCTTCCTAGCTGGGTTATCAGCTCTGGGAAGCACTGGGATGATTCTTGTGGGTTTTTTGCCACACAATGATGGATGACTACTTAACTTGTGATAGAATCAAGACACTTAAGTCTAGAATTCTTCTGATGTTTACAACGTCCTTATTTTCACAAGAAATGCCCAGCCACAGCAGCCATACCTAGAGCTGTTGGGAGACAACAGCAGAGTCCATAGCAATCAACTCCTCAGAACTCCAGGGTACCCTGGGTAGCTTGGACCCCTTCCTGCAAGTCTCATGTCACCAGATCTATGAGAAAACAGTGTCAGAGTGTGAAGTCATCCTGTCTGGGAATGGCTCCCAGAGGCTCCAGTAGAGAAAGATTAGCCTAGGGAGTGGCCTATTTTCTTTGTTGGGAAGCTATGCCTCTGATGCCTGCAATCGCTGGTTCTACATAGAACCCAGTGATCCTGTTGCTCTTTTGCCAACATGATATTTATCATTTTTAAGACATGGACACCCCTACATTCTATATGTGGAAGAGCCACCTCACTCAGAAAATCTTCCCTGAGGAGCCTCCTTGGTTGAATGGGTGTGATCAGATCCCATGGTTGTATGGGTGTGATCAGATCCCATGGTTGAATAGGTGTGATCAGATCCCATGGTTGAATGGGTGTGATCAGATACCATGGTTGAATGGGTGTGATCAGATCCCATGGTTGAATGGATGTGATCAGATCCCATGGTTGAATGGGTGTGATCAGATCCCATGGGATTTTGTGTGTGTATGTGTGTGGGGGGGTATTCCAAATGACTTTTTCAGAATGCAAAGCGTCTTCAAGAAAGGAAAAGAGCAAGACAGAAATGCTCAGTGAGTAAGGGTCAATGCAAGATGATCTGCATAGCCCAAGAAGGAATCTGTTTTGGTAATATTGACAGTGAACCTTGGGACAGAAACAGTGATGCATCTATCTGTACTAGGATCTCCTGGGCCAACCATCATCCCAAAGTCATTCACTCTGGCTCACACAATGTTTAAGTTCTCATCAGAAACAATGTCCCACAGTATGTGATCTCCTGCACAGTAGCTAGCTGGGTTGTTCCACTCTTAGAATCTAGCACAGCAAGAGATGTCCTGAGGTGCAAGTAAGTTGACTCTGACACCCAAATATAGAGAATAAGCAAGTCCTCGAGCTATAAGTCAACTTCTAAGCTTACAGGCTCCTCAGTGGATGCTGACGACTAGATCTTGAACTGATCAAAATACAGAGCATGGGAAATTGCGAAGGGCTTGGCCCTAAATGAGACATCTATAATGTGCTTCTCCCCAAACAGCTCAGGGAACATTGCCGAAGACAGACAGGAAAGACTATAAGACCCAGAAGTTAGCAAAACTGGTGTGAAATGGTATCTTTTGGATACAATGGGGCATTACACTGATGAATTTATAGTGGCTGTGGCTGTCTGCACAAGACCTACACAAGAGTAAGCCAGTCAAAAGTTCAGCATGGGTCGGGGAGGGTTCACCCCTACCTGAGCAGCCTTGCAGTTGAAGACTTGCTGCTCAATCGCAGGTCACATATGTACATGACATACTGCAGACCCCACAGAAGCCAGAGAAAGCTCAGTGCTGCAATGTAGTTAGGGAGATTCCCTGACAGGAAGCAAGCTGAGCACTGAGCCAGGGGAAATGTCCAGGTGCAATCAGGAAACAAAGGCACTCACTTTGTTCTTTGACTTTCAAATTTCCTTCAGAGTCAGTGATAATTACCGAGAACACACCACAGGCAATCTCATTATCCCTGGGAGCTTTGTTTCTCTGAAGTCACTGGATATGGTGAACACCTACAGAAATGCTGTCCCCAGGAAGTGGTCCAGGTTCCTGGGGTTCTAGCCATGCTGTGGTGAATACGTAGACTTTTGTGTACATTTGGGTTCAAATCCACCTCATTCAATCTACACTCTTGAATGATCAGAATCAAATTCACAGCCTGAGTAGAACATTGAAGACATGCAAGTTTTCTCCATGAGTGCTAGGAAGCTCTACAGCACTTCAGCATCATGCCCAGGCTATTTTCAAACTGGCAAATCACCCAAGAACAGACTGTGCCTCCTCCTTCAACATCAGCTATGGATATGCACGTTGACAGCCAGTGTTTGTTCTGTGTGCCCAGGAATGACCATGAACCTGACACACAACTGAAATAAACTCACATATACAGATGTGTGAACCACAAGGACTCACTGTTCATGCTGCCTTGCAGAAGCTTCTGCATACACACTGCCGACCTCCTTACCATCTTCGTGGTACACCTGCAGAGTCCATACACTGATGCTTCAGAGCCTTGCCGGCCAATTGTGTACCTGCTACTTTCTTGCCCTGTGAGTTTGGCCCCGAACACTGGTGAATCACTAAAACTGGGATAATATGCTATGGCTTGGAAGATCCTTGTTTTAGGGTTTATTGTGGTTTTTCGTTTGTTTGTTTAGTTGGTTGGTTGGTTAGGCTTTTGTTCATTCATTTTGAAGGCAAAAACTTCATGATGGGATTCACATGGGCCTGGAATCTTTAATCTTTTTGCTTTATCCTTCTGAGTTCTGAGAAGACAGGTATGTACTACTTTGCTATGACATAGCAAAGAGCTATGTGGTCATCTAGATATATAGAGACAATTATGTCCCTGTGTGTGTGTATGTGTGTGTGTGTGTGTGTGTGTGAGAGAGAGAGAGAGAGAGAGAGAGAAAGAGAGAGAGAGAGAAAGAGAGAGAAAGAAAGAGAGAGGGGAGGGAGAGGAAGAAGGAAAGGAAGAGGGAGAGGGAAAGGGTGAGGGAGAGGGAGAGGGATAGAGAGATCACTGAGAGGGGGACTCTTTATGTGGCATGAGCTTGCCTTAAGCTCAATAACCTGCCACTACCTCCTAAGGAGATAGGACTATAGGTGCATACTACCACATGGGATGGTGTAGCAATTTGGCAGATAGTTTTGAATGGTGGAATCGACACATTTACCACAGGATATGTCTCTAAATTGGTAATCTGGATCACTGCTCATACTTAAATGGTCCCTCTCCTTCATGTCCTGCCCCTACAGCAGCTGGTGACCCTGTGCATGCTGTCTCTCACAGCCTTGTGCAGAAGCTTGATGTTCTTTCTGTCTGGCATGAACTGAGGGGAGCTGAGTGCAGGTCACCTCTGATCTTCCCTGACCTATGTACTTTAGGAATCATCTACAGACAATTACCATGGGGCAGACCTCGAGAGGGCCATTGGCTGACTCGACAGTGCCCAGTGTACCCTACACTAGGAAACTCTTGATGTGTGAACATATTTGTCTGTTCTGGTCACAACTCCTGAGGGACCATCAACTGGCTAGCAAACAAATTCACTTGCCAGGAGAAATGATGTTATGAATAGTAGGGGGAAAAAAACCACCAAAGGGAGGAACTCACAAACTCTGGCCTAGGAAAGAAGAGATCTTTGACATATCTAAGTGGACATTACACTTGAAAATGCTCTTAACTGGCTGCTTAGGTATAGGCATGTATGTCAGCCCTTAGAGATACCTCTAGTCATGCTGGGAAGAATGTGAAAAGCTAAATTCCTAGCCAGTCCCACAACACCCAGAGGAAGCTCCACACCCGGGTGCTTTAACATGTCCAGAATAAGAGGTGAGTACAACACAACATCTATCCCAACACTGGGAGTAAGTGGACCACTGGGACCCAGATACACAGGAACTCCACCCGCCCAGTGATACTGGTTCCTTCCAGTTTGTTTGGGCCGGTGCCCTGAGCAGATCTTGGGCACAAACTGAGCAGCCAATCCCACAATACCCAGAGGAAGCTCCATTCCCAGACACTCTAACAAGCCCAGGATCAGAAGATCCCAGAATCACAGGATCACAGAGAAAGCTTGACTCTGAGGAGTTCTGACAAAACCAGGATCACAGGAAGGACAGGATCCAGTCAGATTTAGCAAGTGCAGGTATCACCAGAGATAACCAGATGGCGGGGGCAAGCATAAGAAAATAAGCAACACAAACCAAGGTTACTTGGCATCAACAGAACCCAATTCTCCCACCATAGCCAGTCCTGGACACACCAGAAAAGTAAGATTCAGATCTAAAATTACTTCTCATGATGATGATACAGGACTTTAAGAAGAACATAAATAACTCCCTTAAAGAAATACAGGAAAATACAGGTAAAACAGCTTGAAGCCCTTAAAGAGGAAACACAAAAATACCTTAGAGAACTACAGGAAAATACAATCAAACAGGTGAAGGAAATGAACAAAACCATCCAGAATCTAAAAATGGAAATAAAAACAATAAAGAAATCAGAAAGAGAGACAACCCTGGAGATACAAAACCTAGGAAAGAAATCAGGAGTCATAGATGCAAGTATCACCAACAGAATGCAAGAGATAGAAGAGAGAATCTCAGGGGCAGAAGATACCATAGACAACATTGACATAACAGTCAAAGAAAATGCAAAAAGCAAAAAGCTCCTAACCCAAAATATCCAGGAAATCCAGGACACAATGAGAAGACCAAACCTAAGGATAATAGGTGGAAAACATCAACATAAGGAGCAAAACTACACCCTAGAAGAAGCAAGAAAGTAATCTTTCAACAAATCCACACAAACCTAATTCTACCTCTTACAACAACAACAAAAAAAAACAGGAAGTAAAAAATACTTTTTCTTAATATCTTAATATGAAAATTAATATTACCAACATATCCTAATTGATTGAAATCCAAAAATATGAGGAATTAGAAATTGGTTGACTGTCATCCAATGGTCTCTCTAATTTGGTAATTGGAGAAATAGGTCCAATATTGTACAATCCATATATACTTGCTGCTTGTTTGTACATGACAATGTCTTCCTTGGTTCCACATAATGGTCTTGAAATCAGGCTTCTCCTATCTCAGTCTCTCTATTAGTAGGATTATTTATTTGATATTTTTACACTATACTATGGTTTTCAGAACAGCTTACATATTTCAAAAGTATTTATACAGCCAAAAGAAACATAGATTAACTTGGGAGGTTGCTTGTAAGAGAACAACAAAGAGAGACTGAATGCTTTGCTTGACATTTGTAACTATTGTATCAAGTCTGAAGAAGAGGACTTTATAAATTACTCTTTCTCTGAGATGAATGCTTTTCCAAATTGTCAAAGCTAATGAACCAGATTTTTACCCTCACCTAATGTTTATGCCACTCTCCAAGCAGAACCACTGTTCATTGAAACAGTTGGTGAATGACTTTATGAATAGACCATCTTAATACACACACCATTTCTTAAATGAATGTAACCTGTTCTCAGTGGGCTGAGAATGAAGACAATCATTCAAGTCAAATAGCTTTGACCATAGCAGGAAGTCAGTATCCAAAAATCGTGCCTACAGTTCATTCCTTGTCATAGCAGAACTGTCAACTTTCAGCTTAGCTACGATGAGGGTAAAATTCTTTGGTGATGTAAGGGTCATTGAAGTACAGCTTTATTACAATGAACTTCAATGTCTAAAAATTGTTCTTATTTTGGGCTTGTACCACAATAAGAGCCAGGATTTTAAGCTCTACTAAAAACAAAACAAATAAACAAAAGACTATAGATTTATGTTCATTTAAAAAATACTAGTAGTGATGTATTATTTTAAAATATTCAGTTAATATGTTTGGAGTTATTTGAAATTTATATTGAGAAAATATATGTATTTTCAGTATTGCTGTAGACTAATATCTACATAAGCCTGTTAAATTGAATGTTGTTAAATTGAAATTATAAAACAACTTTTATAATATTCATTTTTATTGTTATAATATTTAATAAATTTTAAAGTATATGACAAAAAAGTATTGTAGGTATTAAAGTGGGAACTCTGGGAGGAGTTGGAGCACAAAGGAGAAAAAAGAATGTAATTAAATTCTATTTACTTAAAATATGTTTTTAAATGTTAACAAATTCAGAGAAATTGAAATCATGTATGTTTTCTCATCATAGTGCAATAAAACTTAAAAATTAAAAAAAGAAAAGAAAAATAATTGACAAGAACATGTTGCTGATTATAGCTTTATAAGCTAGGAAATCCAAATTTAGGTTTAAACTCATGTCCTGGTAAAGGCTCCATTTCTCTAAGTTGATACTCCTGTATCTTTACAGGGAAGAGCAAAGCAGCTCTTCAAACACCTTTTCTAAGATCCCATTCAGGAAGATAAGGCTCTCATGACCAATCATCACAAAAGGCCTACCTCAATATAACTATTTTGGAGTTTATACTTCAATGCAAGAATGTTGGATAAACATAGATAGTCCAACCAAAGCATTATCTATAACTTTTGACTTAAAAATTATTCATTACACCAATTCTCTGCACCCCCAGCCTCCTTTCCGAAACCCCTGCAGTAGCTGCCACTGCTCCCACCCTCACCTCCTCAAAGAACAGGGCTCTAAGCTGATCTTGGCAAGTCTGCCAGGGATGTTTTCACCAAGGGCTACTGCTTTGGCTTAATAAAACTTGATTTGAAAATGAAGTCCAAGAATTGATTGGAATTTACCAGCTCAGGCTCTGCTAACACGGAAATCACTAAAGTCAATGGCAGTCTGGAAACCAAGTACCCATGGACTGAGTATGGACTAACATTTACAGAGAAGTGGAACACAGACAACACTCTGGGCATTGAGATCACTGTAGAAGACCAGCTTGCTCGTGGAATGAAGCTGACCTTTGATTCATCTTTCTTGCCTAACACTGGGGGCGAAAAATGCTAACTCAAGACAGGGTACAAGAGGGAGCATATCAGCCTGGGCGTGATGTGGACCTTGACATCGCTGGGCCCTCAATCCGGGGTGCTCTGGTGCTTATCTATGAGGGTTGGCTGTCTGGCTACCAGATGAATTTTGAGACCTTGAAGTCCCAAGTGACCCAGAGCAACTTTGCAGTTGGCTATAAGATGGACGAATTCCAGCGTCATACTAATGTGAACGACGGGACAGAGTTTGGTGGCTCCATTTACCAGAAGGTGAACAAGAAGTTGGAGACTGCAGTCAGTCTTGCCTGGACTGCAGGGAACAGTAACACTCGCTTTGGAATAGCAGCCAAGTATCAGGTCGACCCTGATGCCTGCTTTTCAACTCCAGCCTGATTGGCTTTCGGTACACTCAGACCCTAAAACCAGGTATCAAACTGAGGCTGTCAGCCCTGCTGGATGGCAAGAACCTCAATGAGGGAGGTCACAAGCTTGGTCTAGGACTGGAATTTCAAGCATAAATGAATATTGTACAACCATTTAATTTTAAACTATTTTGCAGCATAGCTACCTTCAGAATTTAGTGTACCTTTTAATGTTGTATTTTGGGAATGGGAGAGCTGATAAATACCACGTTAGACCTCCAGGCTAAGGATGACTTGGCTTTAAGGTGTTTACCATTTCAGGGGTACAGCAGAAACCCCATTCCAGAAAGGGGCCTTTTTAGTTGTAGGTGTGGGCTAGAGATGCCAGACTGCGAGTGGAAGCTGGACCTTTGTAAATCTGTATCCAGTCCCCAGATGAAATTGTGACTTCCCAAGCATCGAACCCTGATGTCCCAATCCTATCTGCTCGGAAGCTCATACACACCTGCGTGAAAAGGACGTTTTTTAGACAGATTGTCATGTCCTAGTCCCATCATGCCCTGTTCCCATCCTAGCCCATCAGTTACCTGTTTCATACCAAAAGTAGTCTTTAGGGTGTGGTTAGCTATTTCTTTTGTGCCATTTTAGGGTGGAGAGGGTGGGCATGATGGATCCAGTCATTCAGGACTTAATTCTTCCTTGTGCTATGGTGTGGTTTTCTTTCTTTCTTCTTCTATATTTTTTTATTTCCTTCTTTTGCCATTGCACCAGAGTATGAAACGCTTCCAGATTCTCCAGCTCTGAGCTAGGTGGGTGATTTTGGTCACACCCTGACAACACTAGGGATCTCAACTGACTCCTCTTATAGCCTCACCACTATTTTTTAGCAGTTTAATGGGTACATTATAGAGTCTTCCATTTTGTGTGGAATTAGCTCATCCCTTTCAAATCCTGTAGTTAACATCACTTAAAACAAAACGTGAATAAAATACTGAAAAAAAAACAAAACAAAACAAAGAAAAGCTGAATTCCTGAGACTATACAAAACTTCCTCATTTAAAACTGCTACTAGACAAATTAAGCAGCCGTGCATGTTCTTGCAAGCAGGATGTGTTTTAACATTTTATTAGCTCTTATCTCTATTTAGATATAGTCCAGTGGCTCCTGAGCACAGTGTGACTCAGAGTCTGATGGACATTTTACACGTATTGACAGTCATTCCTTCTCCTTCGTGATCATAGACTGTGCTAACAAAAGATGGAAGTTCTTTGTAGGATTTTAACTGTAAGACATTACTTACTTTCCAGAAAATTCTCCTCCTTTCACTCAAAGCTTGTAAAACAAACCAGTCAATCTGCCACTAACACCAGTGTTGGCCACAATGGAACTGCTCAACTGAAGGCTACTTAGTCCTCTATCTCTTACTGTGAAAATAGTTTATAACATTCTGTATAATGTTAGTAAGGAGGTACATGGGTCTTCTAAGTGATTATGTGTCTATCCACAGTGGTCCAGAATACCCTAAGTTCAGTCCACATTCAGACCTGTCATTCAATCAAGGAGGGAGCTGGCAAGCAAGTTCCTGATGAAAGTTTATTTTTCTTGTTATTTCCAAAAGCAACTATTTCCAAAGCAAATGCACTGTGAAAGTCTATCTAGTAAAAGTTCCACCCAGGATGGAGTGTCTAGAAGTCTTTCTCTCTCTTTTTTTTTTCAGGATGGGCTGCCAGGCAAATTTTATACACAGTGGTAGCTGTCTTTATAAAGACTACGCACTTAGTTTAAAGACAAGTTTAAAGACAAGCCCAGACACTAGATTCCCTTGACCTTCTAAGCCAAGAGAGTTTGAAGGTTAGTGTTCTAACATTGACATTTTGTAGCTAAGAAAATATAAAGACCATTATTTTTCAGTGAATGAACTTTCTTGAAAGTTGTTTCAAAATAAAGAAAGCTTATTAGATTGTTGATTGAATTTTTGATAGCATATTTCCCTTAGTCTGATAGACCAACATGTGTTTCATCTGTTTGATAGCTTCATTTTGTGTGATGTCCATATGATTTGTGGATGGATGGATAGATGGATAGATAGACAGATGAACAGACTGACAGATGGTTGGATGGATCAACTAGTGGGTTGATGATCCCACCCACTATCTGAACCCCCCATCTATCCCTTACAGTGATGACTTAGGGGTACCATTGCATCAGCATCACATGCCAAGGACCCCCAGGAGGCCCTGATGTCAAGTCTCCTGTGAACTATTTCTCAAGATATCAGCAGTCACAGGACCAACCATATCACCTGGGGACTATTCATGGCACGGGCTGTAAGGTGTAGAGCTGGTGACAGCAGAGGAAGAAACTACAAAGGCTCCTGGAAGGTTCCAGGTCTCACCTTGCCCTTCACTCTGAGGCTTGAGAGGGGCTGAGCTACTTTCTCCCTACTTTTCTCCTTCACATAAGTGAGCTGCTTATCCTGCATAGGAAATGCTAATGCCTTCAGCCAAAGCACAGTCTTCACTCATGAGAGAGAACCATTGCTTTCCTATAATGACTTACAAATATGCAACAGCTTATCCCTGCTATTGCCTGTTTAATCTAAAGTCAGGACTAGGGTAGGATGACACACTGTCACCTTGGTGCTCTTTTAAGGGAAACATGAGTGTTTGTTCCCAAGATCAGCCCCTTGCAACATTCTAATTGTGGGTTCAGATTGGAAGCACTGATGACAGAACCTGCACTCCAACCTAGGACGAAGAATTTACAGTGCCCAGCTTTTTCCTCTCTACCTTCCTTGGATAACATGGCTGAGCATCATGGGCAAGCTGTGCTGCTGAAGGCCCAGGTGAGCAGGCTGTAGGTACAAATGTTACCTATTTTCTGAGGTGTTCTTCCAATTCTGGGTCCCCTACTAAAGGTACTGTTTTAGAGGTACCCATCTATTCCAGGCAGAATCCCTGGCGTTCATCTATTAGACTACAGAAGCAACCCGGGCGGGTGTGTGTGTGTGTGTGTTTGTGTGTGTGTGTGTGTGTGTGAGATGCCTTTGTATTATTACACACGGGGTGTGTGTGTGTGTGTGTGTGTGTGTGTGTGTGTGAGAAATGCCTCTGTATTATTACACACGGGGTGTGTGTGTGTGTGTGTGTGAGATGCCTCTGTATTATTACACACGGGGTGTGTGTGTGTGTGTGTGTGTGTGAGAGATGCCTCTGTATTATTACACATGGGGTGTGTGTATGTGTGTGTGTGTGTGAGATGCCTCTGTATTATTACACACGGGGTGTGTGTGTGTGTGTGTGAGATGCCTCTGTATTATTACACATGGGGTGTGTGTGTGTGTGTGTGTGTGTGTGTGTGAGATGCCTCTGTATTATTACACATGGGGTGTGTGTGTGTGTATGTGTGTGTGTGTGTGTGAGATGCCTCTGTATTATTACACACGGGGTGTGTGTGTGTGTGTGTGAGATGCCTCTGTATTATTACACACGGGGTGTGTGTGTGTGTGTGTGTGTGTGTGTGAGATGCCTCTGTATTATTACACACAGGGTGTGTGTGTGTGTGTGTGTGAGATGCCTCTGTATTATTACACATGGTGTGTGTGTGTGTGTGTATGTGTGTGTGTGTGTGTGATGCCTCTGTATTATTACACACTATTGAGACATAAGGTCAAAGCTAGGGACAAATAGTTAAGAAAATGAATTACAACTTCTAAAGATTTCCTCCTGCTTAAAGGGTGACGTGACAGGGCCAGGAGAAGGGGTCATTAGGTCCATACAAAGTGCTGGTATCTCCCCAGAAGACTCTTAAGAACAGTCAGGTGACAATGCCCATAGTTGTGCATCTGTCACTGTCCCAAACAAGTAGACCAGTGAAGAAAGAGAACTGATTCTTGAAAGATGGGGTCCATAAAGCCCAATCATAGCCTCAGGCTCTCGATGGCCTGGACCGCCTGGGCAGACTCAGGACCCAGTGCAGCCTATCTCAGGCCAAGGCTCTGTGGTGCTCATCCAGGAACTGGCTAACCTCCAAGCACTGAGCACCACCTCTCAGCCTCGCTCATCCCATTTTCCCCACCTGAGTAGGTGCTGCGGGGCAAAGCGGCATTCATCAGCCAGCCTGGGACAGCCATGATTAGTTATAAAATCATAACTGTGGTCGCTGTATGTGTGCTGGCATAATTACATCAGCATGCTAATGTCGTTTTAATGGTCTCTAATGATGTAATAAGAAATAATGGGATTTATTTGACAGCTACATAACCATTAACAAAACATATTAAGCATAACTAGCACTTCCATAAAAATGCAGATGATATCGGCAAGCACCAGCCCACGTGTTCTGTATTTTCCATCTCAGAGACAATGAATGGCTCTGAAGATGAGCTCTTAGATGAGGCAATAACCAAGGCAGGTCATGCTAGCCATGAGCCCACCCTCCTGAGACAATTCTGAGCTTCAGTCGACATCTAAGTCATTCCATGAACATGTGTCCATTGCTGTTGGGCCAGAGGGTTAGACACTGAGATACAGCTCATGCATTCCAAAGAGAAGAGCTAGGAGTACCAGCAGCACACAAATAATAATGCAATGACAGGGTGGAACAGACTGCTGGGCACGACTGGGGAAGACTCTGGAACCAGCTGGGATCTGTGTTTGTCTAGAACTGGGATTAGGACAGAGAAGAGGAGGAGACGCCAGAGAAGACCACAGGGGACCCAAATTCCAGTGTTCTACCTTTGAACGGCAGATTGTATGATGGTTCCACTCCTAGAAAGAAGGAACACATGTTTTCTGGGCAGGAAGGAGGAATGGCTAGTAACATTGACAAAGAAGTCAACTGAGGAAACTCAAGCTTTCCTCGCAGAGAGGCTGAGCCACTCCTATGTTGGGTGCAGGAAGGGTCTATGGTGAGCAGGAGGTAGGGATGAAGCAAAGAGGCCTAGACAGGGACCAGGAGTAAGAGTACGTGGGTGGGGTAAAGACCTGGCCATTGCTGTGTTTGGTCCCTTTGTGCCAGCACATCCTCCCTGTGTATGGACCAATGGATAGTGACCCTCCCTTCAAAAGTTACCAGGTATATTAATTACTACTTTCATTACTGTAATAAGATACTTGAGAAAAGATGATTTTGTCTTGTCTTAGAGCTTGAGGATATAGTCCATCATGGTGGGAAGACATGGCAGGAAAAGTCTCAGGTAAACAATCAATTGTGCCCACAGTCAGAAAGCAGAAGGAGACAAATGCCTCATTTTATTTTTTCTATAACCCTTTAATTCAGTATGAGCTCCTGGGACATGGGATGGTGCTGTCAACATTCAGAGCATACCTTCTTCACATCTCAAAAAGACCTCTCTGAGAACACCATCACAGGCATACCCAGAGGTACATCTCCCATGTGATTCTAAATACCCTCAAGTTGATAATGACAATGAATCTGTTGTCCTGGATAGCAAGGGAAGACTCAGTTAAGCTGTGAGCCCAGAGGGGAGTAACAACACAAATAATGGCTGGCCCATCCAACACAGGGAGGAAGGTGGTCAGCCATGGACAGAAAGAAGAAGACATTAGGTTTCTGGGTCAGGAAAAACTGCTCTTCAGCCTGGACAGCCACATTTGGCTCCCCTCAAAGTAAAACCTCTCTTCTTACTATAATAATTCCCAAAGTAGAGCTACAGAGACTTGAAAAGTCTCTGCCTTGGGACATCTGTACTGCAACTCTTAGGGTGGCTCAGGAGTTCTGGCCTGGTGAGGAACTGTCTACTATTGGCTACACAATCTTGATGACCACATTCCTTCCTGCGGAAGATGCTGACTCCTCAGGATTTTAAGATATGCCAGAACCAGTGTGGAAGAGATGGGTAGATAGGAGTATCCTGGGGAGCACTGTGCATGAGCCATCTCTCAGGAATTCTTGTGTAGCGGCCAGAGAGCCCTCCACTATCTATGTCACTAGTACTATAGAGAGGTACTATAGTACCTCTACTATCTTACCCTGAGAATAATAACATGGTTCTACTTCCAGGCTCAGTGTCTGATATGCAGAGCCTCAGAGGCAGGAGAGCAGACTTTGGAACAGCCCAACCAGCCTGCTCATTACATCACCAGGTAAAGGGGGCAAACGAGTGCATCAGGGAGTGCACGCTCCTTCAAAACTCAAGTTCCCTTGACTCACACTGGCTTCCACTTGTCATCTGCTATACAACCACCAAGAAGGGTTTTTGTCAAAGAGAATGATGAGTTTTGGTGAAGTTGAGTTTTGCCTGCCAGAATAAGCTTTGTACCAGAGAAAACTCTATGTGCTGGGGGCAGGGAAGGAGGAGCAGAGAATCTGTGTGCTATGATTTTCTTTTTCCTGGAGATCTGCATGAGGTGCCTGAGTTACAACTGCTACCCACAGAGGTTGGCCCACCCTACTGTGTTCCAAGGATATCCGCTCTTCTCGACATCTACTGTTACAGTCTCTCCTACAGTATGATCACCTTTAACCACAAAGCAACCCCCTCCTCAGCATAAAAGGGCTGTGGCTAAATCTGAAGAGACACCCTAGGCTGCAAAGAGCCCTTGCCTCATGCCATCAGGTTTGGAGTAAGGAGTGTTCCTCTTTGAGTCATCTGTCGCACAGACACTGGCACGTACCACTCAGCAGCCACTCAGTTGGAAACACAACCAACATGTGCCTAAGACCAAGAGACAGTGGCTGAGAACATACTGGAGGACAAAAGAACATGAACCTCCAGGAGAACATGGCCTTCTCACTCCTCAGAAACACCAGAGCTGGCGCTTCCTGGCTGGGGATTCTCTGGCTCCCCTGAAGTTCTGAGCACGAAGAAGACTTGGATATTTTCAAGATTATGATATTCACAACTCAGTGATTCAGTGAGAAAAGCTCAGCTAGACAGCTGGGAACAGAACCCATGTGCTGGTGCCCACCTCTGGACCTGTGAGTGTGCCAAGTCTCTACCTCCTACTTTTTTTTAACCTGGACTTCTTGCCATCTCTCCTGTCCTGTCACAACTTGTATGGGACTTTGATGGTTGCCTCCCACCCCTCTCTGTGCTGTGCTGTCCTCACCCTGCAGATCCTGAGTGTGAAAGATCCTGACCCATTTGTAGATACTACCTTTATGTTGAGTAAGTAAGTGTGTTCATAGCAATGCAATGAACATCCAAAGTACAGGGAGAATCTCTGGGTGCCTTTACGGAATGTTCTGGTACCAGGTAATTTGAGGCTCCTCTTAGAAGTCCCTTACAATCTACAGCAAGTAGTCATATCTGAGGTAAGGACAGTGTAGAGACGTGCAGTAGCTAGTCCCTAGGACAAGGCTGGGCCACAGTAGACACTACAATCCATCCCCAGTATGTAACATCTTGAAAGAACCAGGGCCTGTGTAATACGAGCAGGTGTACCTGCCCAACACATATATGAACAGGGACTCAGACCAGCCTCTGCTTCAGTCCTTATATCCCATTTTACATATCCCAGTCTCTCCCAATGGCACACTTCACTTGTACCTAGCACCCTGCCCACTAACAGCATCAGCACAGCTGGTGTTCATTTACACACAGCATCTTATCCAGCATCCACAAACTTGGCAAGGTATAAACACACATTGGCTCTCACCAATGGGACAAGAATCTTGTTTTGGCTGTGGCTGAAAATCCAGTGCATGGGCTTTCAAGACAGTTTCAAGCCCATGTCTGTAGAGACAGCGAGGCCAATGTGGCATCTCTAGAGGCTATCCTTACAGCCTGGAACTGGCTCCAGAGTCAAAGTGGTGCCAGCTGTAGTGGCCCCAGGAAGGAAGCTGGCCTCTACTATATCATTTCTAGGAGAGTAGGCATTCTATAATTAAATGTAGATTTCAGCTGTATTTAAATAAGCTTCCAAAGCCCAGGGGAATTCTCCTTTCATTTCTGTTCTAAACAGCTCTTCTCTGATATAATTAACAACCCCGGGCATGTAGCTCACAAAACAATTTATGAGCCTCATACAATGTGAGGCAAGCAAGCACAAGACAGCAGGCTTAAAGTCCAGTACTTACTTGACATCTGCAAAGAGGCTGGAAGGTACCTGGAGGATGTGGGCAACTTCATCCATCAGCTGTTTCCCCTTCTCTGGACTTAGAGGGCTGGAGAAGAGGAAGAAGAATACCATTACTAAAGTCTTAGGTGAGATGCTCAGATCTTGGCTACCTTTTGCTATCAAACTTAGTCAGTCCTGGGGACTCACTGTTCCCCAACATGTGCCCTGATCCAAGGCCCTGCTGTACTTCCTGCTACTGGTCCCCAACAGTACCCTGGTCTGGGAGATGTTCCTCCCTCCTGGTGGGTGCTCTCTTACTCTGACTGATCCCCTTGCTCTGGGATCTCTTCTGGGGTATACTGTTTCGCTATACATTCCGGCTTTGGGAGGGCTCTCCACCCTTGGCCCATTTGGGAGCTACTGCCACTGGATGCTTGCCCCAAGCTGGGAGATGTACTACTCCTTGACACATGCCCTGCTTTGGGGTAACTACCACCCCCAACTGTTGCACAAGCACAAGCCACTCTGAAGTGCTGCTGCTTCCAGACAGACATCTGATTCTCAAGGGGAGGGGATACTGCTGTCCAGTGCAGGCCATTCCCCAACACACACTCGGCTTGGGAGTTTTCCCACAGACAGGCCCCAGCTGTGGAGAGGAAGCTGCTCTCTTTCTTGTACCCCCACTCTTGAACCACTGCTTCCCAACACACACACACACACACACGCACACGCACACGCACACGCACACACACACGCACGCATGC
>NW_022196912.1:129646235-129666179 GCF_008632895.1 Mastomys coucha | reverse complement strand
ATGCACGCACACACAGACACAGACACACACACACGCACGCACGCACGCACGCACGCACGCGCACGCACGCACGCACGCATGCACGCACACACAGACACACACACATACACACACTTCTGTGTGGGATGCTCTCTGATGCAAGCCCTGCTTAGGGGCCTGCTGTGCTCTTCCATGGCTTATTCTGGGACTTCTGCTCCAGGGACTAGGTGATTCCTCAGGCGTGATGAATCACCTGATTTTCCAGCAATCAGACAGACAATACGGTGCAAATGGAATTGTTAGGAAGTGTAATGGGCCCGTGATGCTGCCACAGGCTCATCTCAGCCTTCAATGAAAATATAATAAAGAGGTTGGGGGTGGGGAGAAAAGGAGACAGAGGAGAGTGAGCAGGGAGCAGAGGCCGAAAATCTGATTGCTGGGTGGCATCAAGCGCACAAAGGAAGCAGCCACATTACAAACTCATTTCTAAAGTGAATTATAATGCCAGGGGAAGGGCATTTAAACACCAGCAGCCAGTCAAACACATGACATGTGAGCAGGCTTCAATGGTAGGGAGAGATGTGTGCTATAAAGGTTGCCATTGCAGGAGGATGCTGGGGCTCCCTCCCCCCCTCAGGCTGCCATAGGGAGAACGGCTTGATCATGAAGCAGGAAGTGGGAAGTGGGCTTGGAAGATCTCAGAACCAAGAATTCCAGAATTCCAGAATTCTGTCTCACAGATCACAACTGCATGTGAAATCTTCTTAGTATCACTTCAGTGAAATCTTAATTCATATTGGAAGAGCAGAAAAAGGTTTTTGGCCAGAGGAGCCTCTGCTGCATTTTCACCCTGCAGACACAGAAGGGATGGGACAATAATCTCTGCTCCCTGGGACTTGTCTTCTTAAGCAGAGATACATAACAGAAACAGCCAGAAAGCAAGTCATATCACTACAAGTGTGATGGTGTCATCTTCACATACAATCATCAATGTCCTAATCCCCATGTCATGTGACTATCTGGAAACAGCCTTGTGTATTTAAATTGTTAAGAAGAGTCACTGGTGTCATTTAGGAAGGAAGAAATGATGGAGACCGGGGAACAATATGAAGACTTAGAAAGCTACTAGAGTCAAGGTGTATCTAAGAGTACCAGGAGCTGGATATCAGCCTAGGGACCAATCCTCCCTTAGCCTAGGGGGAAAGAGGACCTATCTGCCACTTCATCTTGGACTTTCAGCTTCCAGCACCATGAAAGGAAGAAATGCTTGTTATTCAAGCCTAGAGTCTGTGATATTTTGTTATGGAAGAAGATTCAGGGAGATGTAGAAATGGATTGAGGAGAGACAGGAACTATTTTGGAAGGAGTTAGATCAAACCTCTCTCCAAAGGCCACAGCACAGCCACATGGCATTGGATAGTAAGAAAGGTCAGGTGACAAGGAAGGTAAGTCAGAGCATCAGAGGCCAAGCATGAGCCTGCCAGGATGAACATGCCAGATGAGATGGGCATCATGTGGACTTCTCTAAGGACAGAGTGAAGCCTGAGATTCAGGAGCCATACAGTTAATAGTGATAACCAAGAGGTGAGACATGGGATTTGCAGGATTCCAAGGTTATGCTGAGTAATCTGATAGTTAACCAAAAACATGGAAGTGAAGAAGCCACAGGAATGTCAAGCCATGTGCTGGGTAGATAGTACCTATGAATCTGGAGACTGGTAATCAGGCAGTCACTAAATATCAGCTGAGGAAAGGTTGTTGAAGCTAAAGAGCTCAGGTTCTAGAGGTTCTAGAGCTCAAACAGGGCAGAAACTTGGGGGCAAGAGTCGATTCAAAGGTCATGGAAGAATACTGCTTACTGATGTAGTCTTAAGCCCACAGGACCACCAACTCAAGGGTGGCAGCACTCAATTGATCTGGGCCCTCCTATATCAATTACCTATCAAAAGATGCAGCACCGTTTTGCCCATGAGTTCCTACTTCCCAGATGACTATAGTTTGTGTCAAGTTGACATAAAAACAGCCATCACAATTGACCCCTTGTCAACTTGACACATAGACACATCAATGAGAAGTCATAACTTTTCTTTTTCACTCAGTCTCAAGATCTCACACTAATGTCAATATCACAAAATAAAGCTTTCCAAATTTTAAAAGTCCCATTGTTTTAACAAAATTCAAACACTTAAAAAACTAAAGTCTCTCTAAAATCACATTTCTCTAAAATATCCAAAGTCTCTTTAAAAGTTTGAAGTCCTTTGACTGTCAACTCCTATAAGATCAAAATAAGTTAGATGCTTTTCTTCTTACTCCAGGAGATAAGAATCACTGCACAGTTACCCAAATCCAAGCAAACCCAAAGTCCAACAGTGAAATCTCACCGTCAGATTTAAAGGACCCATAATCTTCTATGCTACTAAGAGCTAGACATAGTACATGCAGCTTGTCTCCTAGGCTCAAGCTTGCTTCACTACACAGCTGCAGCTGTCCTTGGTGGTCAACACATGCTACTGGCATCTTCCAGATGCTTAGGACCTCTGCATCTGGGCTACACTTTAGCTAATAGCCTTCCATGGGCTCTGTTTGGGAATTCTGATTCTTGTCACATGCTGAGCATCAACTTCTCTCCAAGACCACTTCAATACTGGGCCTTCAACTGCAACTGAAGTTATACTTTTGCCAGTAGCCTCTCTCAGCCTCTCTTTAGTGGCTCAGGCTACACAAGTGTCAAGCCCAACTGCTCTGCTTGGTCACTTCATGCCACTCGGTCACAGCTCCACTTGGATGACTCTTATACTGCCAAGTTCTGTCAGTATGAGGTATAACCTTGGCTCCCTGTAGACCCACAGTTTCTGTATGCTGACTCTGATGAACATCCCCCTAAAGACTTCATCTCAGTGATAGATACTGGTCCCTTCTTTTTCTGTTTTACCTTTTATTTATCTATTTTTTATTCACTTTGCATCCTGACTACAGCTGCCTCTCTCCTCTCAGTCCCACCCTCACAAACCCCATTACTTCCTCCACTGCTCAGAGAAGGAGAAGCCTGCCATGGGTACCACTCCACCCTGGAACATTGAATCACTGCATAACTAAGCATACCCTCTCCCATTGAGGCCAAACAAGGAAGCCCAGCTAGGGGAAGGGGATCTAACTGTAGGCAACAGAGTCACAGACAGCTCCTGCTCCAACTGTCAGGATAAAGATCAAGCTGCACATCTGTTACAAATTTGTAGGGGGCCTAGGTTCAGCCCATATGTGCTCTTTATTGGTAGTTTAGCTCTGTGAGCTCCCATTTGGGCCTAGATTAGTTGACTTTGTAGGTTTCTTTTTCTTTTTGAGTCCTTGACACCTCTAGCTCCATCAAGCCTTTCCCCCACTCTTCTACAAGTCTCCCTGAGCTCAACCTAATGTTTGGCTATGGGTTTCTGCATCTGTTTCCATCAGCTGATGGATAAAGCCTCTCAGGAGACACTTGTGCTGGGCTCCTGACTGCAAGCTCACAGAGTATCATTAAGAGTGTCAGGGTTAGCTCTCACCCACCATGTGAGTCTCAACTTGGGCCAGTTATTGTTTGGCCATTCCTTCAATCTCTGATCAATATTTGTTTCTGCATATCTGATAGGCAGAACAGATTTAGGGTTGAAGTTTTGTGGATAGGTTGGTATCCTGCTCCCTCCACTGGAGAGAAGCACTTAAAGAAATGTTTGGTGTCCTTAGTCATCAGGAAAATTCAAATCAAAATGACTCTGAGATTTCTTCTGACACATGTCAGAATGGCTAAGATAAGACTCAAGTAATGACATATGCTGGCAAGGTTATGGAGCAAGGGGAACACTCCTCCATTGTTGGTGGGATTGAAAATTTGCACTTTGGAATCAATTTGATATTTTCTCAGAAACTTGGGACTAATTCTTTCTCAAGGTCCAGCTATACCACTCCTGGGCATATATCCAAAAGATGCTCCACTATAACCCAAGGACTTTTGCTCAACTATGTTCATAGCAGCTTTATTTGTAGTAACCAGAAACCAGAAACAACCTAGATGTACCTCAACTAAAAAGTGGAGGAAGAAAATGTGGTATATTTATAAAAGGGAATTTTACTCACCTATTAAAAACATGGGCATCATGAAATATGCAGGCAAATGGATGGAACTAGAAAATATCATCCTGAGTGAGGTAATCCAGACCCAGAAGGACATGTATAGAATGTACTCATAAGTGGATATTAGTCATAAAGTACAGGATAACCATGTTATAATCCACAGTCCCAAAGAAGCTAAATAACAGGGAGGGCCTTAGGGAGGATGAGTGAAGCTTACTCAAAAGGGAATATATAATAGACATTGGAGAAGGAGGGAGGGAAGGAAGTGGGTAGAAGAGGGTGTAAGGAGGGGAACAGGACTGGGTATCAGGTGTGGGGAAAAGGGTCAGGAGAGGGCTGGGAAAGAGAATGGAAATCGGGGCAGGGGGAGAGCGGGGGGCATCTATGGGAGGAGCCAGAGACCTGGGATGGGAGAGACTTCCTTGGAGTCTCTAGCTGGGGGTCCTAACAGCTGGATGTATACAGACTGAAGCAGTCACCTCCTGTAACCAGTCAGGACTACCAGTGGAGGGAGACGGTTCCTTCTTAATCACAGCTGATTCTTTGGTCCCAGCTGACTAATATAGATTATCCCAGAAAAGCAATGGTTTCATTTTAGTGGTTAGTCTCTTATTGATAACAGCTAATTGTTCAGATCTGGTTGACAAGAACCACAAATTCTTAAATATCACATGCTGGCTCTGATAGAGACATTGTTCCCCTCTGAAACTTACCAGGATTCCTTAGCCTGCCTGCCTGCCTCTGCCTCTCTCTCTCTCTCTCTCTCTCTCTCTCTCTCCTCTCTCTCTCCCTCTCCTCTCTCTCTCCTCTCTCTCTCTCTGTCTGTCTCTGTCTCTGTCTCTGTCTCTGTCTCTGTCTCTCTCTCTCTCTCTCTCTCTTCCTCTCTCTCTCCCCCCTCTCTCTGTATAGCCCAGGTTGTCCTGGAACTCACTCTATAGACAAGACAAGGCTGGCCTCAAACTCAGAAATCTGCCTGCCTCTCCCAAGTGCTAGGATTAAAGGTGTGAGCCACCACTGCCCGGCTTGCATCTCTTTTAATATTTCTGTTTTCCAAGTTCCCATAGAACAGCCCATTAAACTATGATCACTCAATGACTTGTCCAGCTCAAAGTTCTATAGTCCTTCTACAATTCTCTCCAAAGCATCATGGTCAGGTCTGACACGTCAATACCCTACTCCTGGTACCAATTTCTATCTTTTTTTTTTTTTTTTTCTTGGTTTTTTGAGACAGGGTTTCTCTGTATAGCCCTGGCTGTCCTGGAACTCACTCTGTAGACCAGGCTGGCCTCGAACTCAGAAATCCACCTGCCTCTGCCTCCCAAGTGCTGGGATTAAAGGCGTGCGCCACCACCGCCCGGCTACCAATTTCTATCTTAGTTGGAGCTTCTATTGCTATGATAATACATCATGACCAGAATCAACTTGGAAAGGAAAGGGTTTGTTTTCCTTATACTTCCACATACCAGTCCATCATTAGGGGAAGTCAGGGCATGAACCTGAAGGCAGAAGCTGATGCAGAGACCAAGGAGAAAATAGCTTATTGGCTCGCTCAACCTGATTTCTTGTAATACAGAGAATACCAGCCCATGGATGGTACCACTCACAGTGAGTTGGGCCTTCACACATAAATCATTAATGAAAAGAATGGTCTACAGGCTTGCCTACAGGCCAACCTGGTGGGGAAATTTTCTTAATTGAGGTTCCTGCTTCCCAATGACTCTAGCTTGTGTCAAGTTGACATAAAACCAGCTATCACACTGTCCTAGCACACCTCCTCAGACCCTCTTTGTCTGTAACTGCCACCTATCACTTATCTACTGATCACAGCCTTCTGGCCCTGACATCTCTCATTGACCTGAAACTCAGCCTGCACCTTGACAGAACCCCCTTGGGTGATCATTTCAATGATCTCCTATGTCTGTATGTCAGCTCAGACCTCAAGCTTGTAGAAAGTAAAAGACATTTTTTTTTTTAATTTTTGCTTCAATGTTTCCATGATGACTTGATTTGACTTTACAGTTTGTGTTGACTTACTTGCACTGATTTCATTTCTAGATTGTTTTCCACAAAAGAATGACAATGGGCCCCAAACCCATATACCTCACAACTGTGTCAGCCCTATATAGGGAAAATGGCCATTATCATTTACAGCAAAGCTAGTTAGTAGCACCTTGAAGATGAAGTGCATTGAAGCAAATCCCTTGTCTCCACAGGCAGACATCCTCAATCACACTAACTACAAGGCAGGGTAAGCTGACCCTTTCCTGATCTGCAGGCAGGGCATGCTTCATTCAACACTCTTGGGCAGATTATGCTCAAGTGAGCACAAAGTTATCCCCACTCTATTTTAAAATGCACAGCAGTCAACTGTTGTTTCATGGTCAGAACTTCCTTAGGAAGCTGCTGGAGTTAATCTGCAAAATCGAGGACTCGGCAGAGCAATTCAGGCTGTCTATCTATGGCAGCTGCCACCCCGATCTTCTAGAGGAGAGCAGACACTGACATTTGCTGTTAGATGGGCTTACAGATGGGTTCCTTGAGTACCACCCCAACACACACACACACACACACACACACACACACACACACAGCAGCAGCAGCAGCAAGGGTTTCAGAGATAAACATGAGGATAGGAGCAGCATGCTTTAAATTCTTTTAATGCTCCTGTTCAACCATTCTAAGAGAGACTGCTTCCAGGTATCTACCGAATGATCAAAACAGTAAATATCCAGAGTGTTCATGACCATGATTCCACAGGCAAGCCCTTGCAGTGGCAGTAAGCACACAGAGCATGGTTCATGGACTTTCACACAAACACAGCTTGAAGAGTCCCACCCAAGTCAGCATGGACATCCATGCAAACACAGCACATGAATTCCATCACCTGTAACACAGAATATGGGCTATTATGTAAATGCCATAATTATACTCCAATTCAGTATTGAATTCACTCACAAATGAAACGTGTGGGTTCACATATAAATACAGCCCGTAGACTCCCACACAGCCTCACAGTACCCCAAATAAGAATCTGGATGCACAGCAAGCACAAACGAGAATGGTATATGACCAAAGGGGCCACAGCGTGACGTTGTTGAACTAGAGAACAGCAGGCTAGAAAGATGGCTCCATGGTGAAGAGCACTTGCTGCTCTTGCAGAGGACTATTGTTCATCCCCAGAACCCATTTTGTGACTTAACTCCAGTTCCAGGGAATCCTATGCTCTCTTCTGAGCCCTAGAGGCACCAGGTGTGCACACCATGCACTTACATACATGTGGTCAAAACACTCACACACTCATAAACCTTTCTTAAAAACAGAATGGCAGAGGTAACTTCCAGATCAGAAATACTAAGAGCAGCAGAAACTTCTGGCTCTCTCTGAGCTGCCGCTGAGCTCTGAAGCCTTGCACATCACCTCATAGCATGCATTCACAGCATTGTTACCAACTGATTTAGTTTCTAATTTTATTTTTATTTTGAGATGAATTTTTGCTATGCTGTCCACTCTGTCCATGAGCCTAGCCTCAAGCAACCCTCTTCAGCTTCCTGAAGAGCTGGGACTATAAATAAATGTCACCATGCCCAGATGCTCAGCCTTGTTTTATTTTATTTTATTTTTTGAAACAGGGTCTCACTATGTAGTCCTGACTAACATAGAACTCTCTGGATAGACTAGGTAGTCCTCAAACTAAGAGAAGTTGCCTCTGCCTCTTAAGTCCTAGGATTAAAGGCATGGCCCACACTCAGTCTAACCTGTTTTAAAGAAGTGGAAATAAGAGAGATGGCTCAGTGGTTAAGAGCGCTGACTGCTCTTCCAGAGGTCCTGAGTTCAAATCCCAGCAACCACATGGTGGCTCACAGCCATCTGTAATGAGATCTGATGCCCTCTTCTGGTGTGTCTGAAGACAGCTACAGTGTAATTATATATAATGAATAAATAAATCTTTAAAAAAAAAAGAAGTGGAAACAAAGGCTTAAAGAAATTAAATTCCTCATCAAAGATCACCATACCAGTAAACTGACTAAAATCAGAGAACCCATCCATGGAAGCTGCAGGAAGTCAGCATTACAGGTGGGTATCAGAAGATCAGGGCTGACCACGGGCGACTGCCTTCTGTGTATACCTTGACCCAACAAAGTGGGAGACTCAGCACTTGCAGTTTCTCACGTTATTGTTCCCTACTTCCACTCCAGATGAAGTCATGTAGAGGACATCACACACCAGACTTCACATCTGCCATCAAGGATAGCCCTTTACACACCTAACCATGACATCTTATTACCTGAAAATTCATCAAAATATAGGAACTCAAAGGTGGCTATTTTCTTCACTGCAGTGACAAAATATCCAACAAAAGCAATGCAAGCAAGGAGGAGTCTGCTCAGATCCACAGTTGGAAAACATACGTGGCAGCTGGTCACATCATACCACAGTTGAGAAGCAGGATTGCAGGACCCTTGCCATCACCAGAACCCACCAAAGACAAGGCAAGACAGACAGTCACTTAGGGTATGATGGTCTTCCTATGGTTCCTGCGTATAGTGGCCAACTGTTCTGACTAGCTTCAAAGACATGGCCAAGTGGGGAAAAGGAAGGCTCCAACATAAATCTCAGCATAGTAATACTAGATTTTCTCCTGTACAAAGGTCTCCACAGAGTAAATGACCTGTTCTGACAAGTCCCTACTTGTCAGAGGTGCCTTCATGGAGACTAAGTCCCTTACAGCCCAACTCTTAATTTTGAGGACAGCTTTGATGTCACCATCAGTAGACCATGTCATCCAAAAAGCAAAGAGACCACGCAAAGGACCATGTCTTTCTTTTGGGGGGCCAGAAGGGGTCACCACTGGTTGCCATATGTAGCCTAAAATGACAATGTTTTCATGAAGGTATCTGCCACCTACAGTGTAACTGAGGTCAGGGCCCAGGGCAGAGTGGTGGTTGCAGGGCCTTTCATCCTCACACATGGGACATACTACCTGTGTCAGATTGTATAACAGTTAAGATACTGATGACCTGAAGTAAGGGGAGATCCCAAGTGATAATGAATGCAAACACATACACACAGTGTACAATACACAGGGTAGAACACATGCAAAGCATGAGGCCCCACATTATACACACAGACCACATGGCTCACAAAGTCTCACACATATATCACAATATATAATATCCTACTTAATATATGCAAATGACACAACATACTATACATACACAGAACATGAGACATACACAATCTAGCATATAATGCGTACATAACACCCAGGACAACACATAACACATAAATCCTACACATACATACATACACACACACACATACACACACACACACACACACACACATACACACACACACACCAATATATAGATATACATACAGGGCAGTGGTTCCCAGGGAAGTGCACACCTATATATGGGGTATTTGAGTTTAATGATCAGTTAGTGATTTGGTTGTTGAATAGTTTGCATGTTTAGTAAGCTATAGGAGTTCCCAACATGTAGAGATGTGTCCTACATTCCCTGCAGGGTATGTTCTAAGCACTTTATGTGTTCTCTGTATGGGAGGAGATGGATACTCTAGCACTTGTCAGAGAGTGAGAGACAGACAAGCCAGCATGGCATATGTCTGAGCAAGGGTGGAGAATGGAAGTTCTGTTCTATGGAAAGGAAGGGGCAGAGAAGTGCAAGAAATGTGGGGCAGGGTGATCCTGAAGTAGCAGCTGCCATGACTCATTCAAAATCTTAAGAGGGAGGCTTGGCAAGTCTGAAAATAGCCTTGAGTCTTAATTTGATTTTAGTAACAGTCTGTTTTAAGCTTAAAATAAACCTTTTTCTGCCAACTAGCAATTGACTGTCACTAATAAAAATTGATGTTTTCAGGAACAATGCATGGACAGTAAAAACCACACAGGGGGATGGTGTGCCATAGCACAGGGGAATTCGTGTCTACTTTGAGCTTTACCCCAGGGCAGTCAGCAGTAAGAGTGACAGGTTTCATGGTGAAGAGAGAACACATGAGCTTTCATTTGTATGCATGTACCCACATGTGCATACATACCTATACCCAGACATACATGTTCAGATGAGCACTCATATTTGTATCTATCTATCTATCTATCTATCTATCTATCTATCTATCTATCTATCTATATCTACATCTATATCTATATCTATATCTATATCTATCTATCTATCTATCTATCTATCTATCTATCTATATATATATATTATATATATATATACATGCATGTGTGCTCATACACATGTGTATATAAACTTACACAGTCATATGCCCTTTTCCCTTTGAAATATTGCTTCCATGACATGAAGAAATGCTGCCTTCTCATGAACCATGACATCAACATCAGGCTCATTAGCAAGGGGGTCCAACCACTGCTGACTCTCTGGTACTGGTGTTTGAGTTCTTTCTCTTGTTAAATTCATATCAAAATAAATGCACAGAGTGTCCTATAGCCATGATGAATATTTTCCTTTTAATTGGTCTACTTGGACTATTTGTTGGGAAATCAGTAAAGCTTTTAGTTTCAGCAAGCAAGGAGCCAGTAGAGAGCTGAGTTTTGAGGACATCAAGTCTTGCTCTGTACTTGCTGTCAATTGTCCCTGAGTGTGGCCATTCCCTGTAGAGAATAACCTGGGACAGATCTTGCTACCATACCCATGGCTGTCCTCTGCAGATGCTTCTGAACAGCAGGGATACAGGGTAGTCAAGAGAAGCAGACAACATTCATATATATAGCTTGGCATGGTCACTGGCTTCCAAACATGCCCCTGAAGCTGATGGTATGTTCAAAAGCTAAGGAGGGTGCTCCTGGCTGATTAGCCTGCTGCACACACCTGGACCCATTTCCATACTTCCATGAGGCACTGCCACCCTCCAGGGTCTCGGGGTTCCAGGGGACAGAAGGCAGAGCCACCACTCACTTGTTTCCTGTGAGGATGTATCCCTGCTGTTCCTCCTCAGAAGGCTGCACTTCCAGCTGTAGGCCTCCACTAGGGGGTTCCTGTGCTGCCAACTCGAGGCTTTGTTCATCCTCCCACTCCTCTGGAGTTCGGTTTTGAAATTGATCCTCAAGCCTCCTGGGCTGGAGCTCTGAGTTCAGCTTCCTTTCAAATAGTTCTTTGGAGTAAGTCCGGCTCTTCACATGCTCTACCCCAGCAGTCTCCTCTTCTGAAGACAAGACTTCCTCAGGCTGCTCTGACTTCTTCATCTCTTCTCTGGAGGATTTTTCCAGAAGGGGAGCTTCAGGTAATAGAGGAGACCCGTAATCTTTCAAGAGGTTCCCACGCTGGAAGCTCAGATGGTTGACCTAACAAAGAAGAGAAGAAACACCCATGAGATGACATGTAAGAAGGGACTGCCAATGCACGGTTCAGAAGTGAACTCACATGGCAGAATAACAGTAGGCTACTCTGAAGGGGACTATGCAAGAAAGGAGGGCAGTGTCTGTGCAGAACCATATCTAGAGAGACACCAGTCAGGGTGTCAGAGTCACTTCATGCTGCTCTATCCTACTCTTCCACCCTCCCTCACTCACCTTCCTGGAAAGTACAATTTTTAATGTGATGTACACCCTCAGCATCTCATGTGGTGTCAAGACCCCTCTAGGAGCAATGAACACCAAACAACTGTCACAAATCTTAATCATTGTTTGCCTCTACTGAGCTCTCCCACATACAAAGATGTAGTAAGAGATACTTCGTACGTGTGAATTCAGTCTTTCAATAAACTCTAGGAGTTTGTAACCATCCATAACTCCTATTTCACAGACAGGGAAGCTGTGGCAGAAGCTAACCATGGACTGAGCCTATTGTGGGAATATGTACTCATTCTAGTGACATCCTGGTCCAGGTAAAGATGATGCTTCCCAGCCTGACCCAACTTTCTCCATATCAGGTGACACCTTGGGCACATACTGGCATCTGCAGAAGGGTGCTATGATTGTGGCTCACTGTTATGAACCCAGCACTTGTTTTTCCTGCACAAGCCTCATTTCATCATTGCCCACACTCTGGCCTCTGCTTCACAGACTCAGCCTAAGAGAAGCTGGACATAAAATGATCACAGTGGAGATCAGTAGTTCCAGATTTTGAAATAGCGTCTAACCCCTGTCAAAGGTGATATTTCCACCAGGGCAAGGCCTCCAAGGTGTGACTCATGATGTGTACAGAAACAAAAGCCTTTATCAGTCTAGTGGAGTAGTTTTACCTGTGAAACTGTATTTCTGATTTTACACCAGACAGGAACTAGCGGTGTGATTTCTTTTATAACTTACCTCACCGAATACATATATTTAGGAAGTAAATAACTGTGAGGAAAAACACTCCCTCTTGACTAGAAGTTATGACTTTTCCTTTTGAATATGTGAATATAGTAGTTTGACAAAAACATTTACTCCAATTTTGATTTGCAACAATACAAGGCAGTTGGTTAGCCATTAGCAACTTTTGAAATACAGGGAATAATGATATCTCAGGTGGAGGGATCTCATATGAGAGAAAGGTGTCACTAAATAAAGAGAGCTCAGAGAATTCAACACTCTAAGCAATAGAGAAAGAAGTCAGCACAACACACAGAATAGAGACGAGCCAAAGCTCAACAAGGGCATGGGGAGGCCATGGTAGAGGCAAGGAGGCCATGAGGAGAGTCTGATGGTTTTACCAAGTTCAGGTCCAGGTGAATTCTGAGACTGCAAACATGAGGACTGTGGGCCCTGGGTGGCATGAATTCCACTCCCCAAATCCAGAAATTCTTTCCTGACCCACTTTCTCCATCACCACTCAGATATAAGTCCCACTGTGGCTATGATTTCAATTTGCTCTCATTCCCTGCTGGCATTCATTAGGCACTGATCCACAAGCAAGCAAAATGACACAAGCAGGTTTTATAGAACCACATGGCATCACTGCCACCTGAGCAGATTTTCTGCTTCCTTAAGACTTAAGAGACCACAGTATTCAAACAAGAACCTCCCTCATCCTTTTAATAAAGCTATTGGGTATTGCTGAAAGGTAGTATATAGGTATTGGCTGACTAAGCCTTTTCATAATGCCTAGGCCTTTCTTAAATACTAGACCAGCTCTCTAACGGAGTACCCTTCAACTGTGTGGCTGCAGGAGATACCAGGGGAGCTGGGATAATGCCAGGTGCTCAGGGGTCTGTGTTTCTCAGCCAGGGGGCCTCAGAAGAAGTATGCAGGACTCAGCAGGGCTACTAAATGGGCCTGTGATGTTCTTATGGGAGAAGGATTCTGAAAATATTAGTTCCCTTTTTTAAATTCACCGTGTCTTTCTGTCAATATATAATGGCTAATTTTTCATTTATTATCTGAAAACAGATGTTATCCTATATCTAGGTCTATACAGTTTTGCGCACACTCTTCAGTTTTCTCAGCGTGAGGATTTTCCATGTACTCTTCCAACAGCTAGGAAACTGCATTTTATAAATATAAAGATGATGGATAACCATATGACTTTAGGTCAATATGATGTCATCTCACCTCCTTGGACACTGGGTCATCCATCTCTGATAGTCTGTGATCTGTAAAAGACAGAAGCATGTTATCCAAGTCCCTGAAAAATGTCCACACGGGTGTCCCAGTGCATGACATGATGATCATACCGAATCCTCATGTGCATGTGAGGTGGAGCAGCATGACCACATTTCTAGCACAGAGTAACTCTATAAACTGCAGAGCAGAGGATGGGTTTGCTAAGCAGACTTAGACACAGCATCACTTGCAGGCAACTCTCCTTGCTTCATAGACAGACCTACCCACATCTTCAATGTTTGTCATAGCTCGGAGGACCTCACCACAGCTAATAGTTATAAAAGCAGACAGATCTACCCAAACGACTTCATATTAAGGATCATGTGGGTTATTACTCTGGTCAAAGGGATGCTGCCCTATTTTTCTTTCTATTGCTGTGAGAAAACAGCATGGCCAGAAGCAACTTGGGAAAGAGTTTCTTTCAGATAGTTTACTGTCCATCATTGAGGAAGTCAGGGCAGGAACTCCAAGTAGGAACTGAAGCAGGGATGATGGAGGAACACTGCTTTACAGGCTTGCTAATCATAGCTTGCTCAGCTTGCCTTCTTATACAACCCCAAAACACCTGCCAAGGGGTGGCACCACCCACAGTAAGCTGCACCCCCCTACATCAGCCATCAACAGAGAAAATATCCTTCAGACTTGTATGTAGGCCAATCTGACGGAGGCATTGTCTCAACTGAGGTTCCCTCTTCCCAGATGACTCCAACTTGGATCAAGTTGAGGGGAAAAGACCTAGCCAGAACCTATTGCCAAAGGTGTGTAACTCAGGGAACAGCCCTCAGTTCACAGAGGCCTCTAGAGCTTCCTAGGTTTGGTTCCCCCTTGAACATTGGTGACTTGCCTCTGTTCCAGTCCACAGAGGAGGGACTGGAACATCTGACTTTCAACAGGATTTTGTGTGCCTACCACATTCAGAGCTCAGAGCCTAGAGGCCTATCTGCCTTGAGCAGCCACTCCAGATAAGATGGAGCATGATGATTTCTGCTGTTCCAAGTAGCCAAAGAAGTAGATGCAGACAGTTGAATGAATACTTTTCAGTTTGTTGTTCAAATATTTGACAGTGCATACTGGCATGACCCAAACTGCATTCTCCATCACTCCTAGGTTTTCCTAATTCTGAACCTCAGCAAGCAGGAATCAAACCTCCTCCCTGAGAGCAATTTGCCATTCAACGTAATTGCTTGGGTAAGCTTAGTCTTTTAAGAAAGCTTTTAGAGGCAAAAGTTCAAACAGATAAAACTCTTTAATACAGATCCATCTCTCCAGCAGAAAGAATGCATTTATGGTCTGGTGAATAAGATTCTCCCCTCCCTAGATTCTTGTGGTCTTACCACCTCCCTAGATTTCCCTCTCCATAGCTTCTTCTCCTCTGCATGGCATAGTTTCACTCCTTCTCCAGTCCCTCCTATGGCTTTTTTCCCTATCTGTGGACACTCAGCTGCAAAGAACCCAAGGAGTAGGGGAGGTCACCTTGAAGCATTGCCTCTGGAGCATCTGCCTGCTCTCCCGGCTGTCCCTCAGCCCCTCTTCCATGGCTTTCTTGGCTTCCCTCTGCAGGATCATTTTGTATGGTTCCAGCCACTGAGTCTGCCTTCTGCCTCAACTTCAGAGGGTCCAGGCGGTCCACTTCAGCCTGCTGCTGCAGATCCTTCAGGAGACTCTGCAGGAGTGTGTCTAAGGGCACAGACAAAGTCAGAGTTGATGATCAGCATAAGAAGTAGCCTTGGTTTAGGGCGGGGGCGAACTTTTTCATTTAACTGGACAGAGAGGCCACAGAGAAGGAAGGACTTACTGAGTGCCCAGGGAAGGAGAGGGGAGGCCTCACCAGCAACTACAGGTTCAACTAGGGAAGAGTTCACATCTCATCGAGGATCTTTTAGGTTAGCAACAAACCATCATATCAACAAGAATAAGCTGTATCTGCCTCTCCAAGAATAGAAAGCAATTACAGGCTAAAGGGAGACTGTGGCTCATGCTCTACTGTCACTCTACCTAGCCACTCAGATGCTGCTAAGATGGACAGCTGTCATACTTCTTAACGCTTATGGAAACAAGCCTTGCCCAGGCACTCTGAGCAGTGTGGTGATGTGTCCTGCATATATACAGAGACTGGTGGTCTCTGTGCTGAGTGGGAAGTGAGCTCAGAAGGCATGTTCACCATGCAGCCAGCCAAACCTTTGCTGGGAATGAGTCCATACACGGGGGCTCAGGAAATGTTACTGCCTGGGGCCTAGAACCTTCTTCTTGTCTTGGGCCCAGAGGAAGGTGGCATGGGACACACACCACACTTGAAGTCCCCCAGCCTCTACCCTTTGATAGCTCTAGCTAACATCTATTCAAGGGAGCTGGAGCAGGGAACCAACTGTAAAACAGGAAGGCAATATTTTTTATAAGACCCTTATATGAGGCATGTTTGAAAATGAATATTAACCACAATTGTATATTCCCCAGCACCCTAAATGGTCCTTTGACAGTGTGGCAAAGGACAAGTCCCCATGGTGAGAGAGGTGTGGGATCTATGGATGAGTAGACAGCTTACTTCAACACAGAACTAGACTCTGGGTCCATCTTACATGTCTGCTTTGGGCTTTGTATTCAACTAACAGTGGCTATGACATACTTTACAATGAGAAACAACCACACAAACAATGTCTGAGACCCAGGATGTGCTTCTCTATGGATGCTTCTCATCTGCCCTCTTCCTACCTCCTTCTCTCTCCCCCTGCCCTTCATCCTCCTTCCTTCTCCCTCTCTCCCTCCCTCCTTCCTTCCCTCCCTGCTTTAATGCAAGATCCCATTGACTTTGTCCCTCAAGTTCAGATGTCTGGAGTCATAGGTAGTGGCTGGAATGTAAGGATGTAGCAATACTGAGGAGCTATGACAAGTCCTCTGAAGTATATGTGCAAGCATACTGTGGATGGGCATGCATGGATAATGCTGTGTGAAGGAAGAACTTCCCATGGCCAATAAGAGACAGTATGTGTAGCAGGGCATTCTGGGAGTCCCTGCTGCCACTGTCTCATAGAGCCCCATCAGTAGAAACTGAAGACCCACAAGACCTCATCTTCAAGGAAGGGACTCCAAAAGACAATGCTCATGAAAGAGCAATGGGATAATACAGAAGTTCAGCTGGTGCTGGAAAACCCTTTAGAAGGACCTGTCAAGCAGTCCAGTTCCTATGTGTACAGAGCCAAGCACAGTGTACAGTGGATTGCATACAAGGTGGGTCAAAATGTGACCCTGGCTTTCAACAAACAAGAGAGACTATGGCTGAGGATACTTAGGACACTTTGGCCCTCCACACAGGCAGGAGGGTCAGACAGGGAAACTCAGCAGGGACACAGAAAGGCTGAAGAAGGAAAACCTGTGCAATGGATTGACCATAGGCCAGAAGCAGGCAATTATGAGCAATATAAAAAAAGCAAACGTTACAGAATGGAAAGATTACAGTACACAGAACTTAAGCAACCTGAGAGAATGGGCTGGGCAGGTCGCAGTGCAGTTACAGCATAGGGGGGAGAGAGGTCCAGGAAATAGTTAGGCTAACTGCAGATCCTCACCTCTCCCTCTGCATCTCCAAACCCAATCCCCCAGTCTCATATACAGCTCTGCAGCAGACTACTTCTTGTGCAGTTCCTCCATCCCAACTCCATCCCCAGCAGATCTCAGATCTTCACCTCCAATTCCCCTCCCCCACTCAGTGCTTTATCCCAGCCCTGAGCTCCAGCCCTGAGCTCCAGCCCTGAGCTCCAGCCCTGAGCTCCAGCCCTGAGCTCTAGCCCTGAGCTCTAGCAGGCACTCCCTAGGCCACTCAGATCAAGGAAACAGGTGGACTGACTGCAGATCCTCACCTCTTCCCTCCATTCCTCCAAGTTCAATCCCCAAGTCTCTTCCCAGGTATCTCTACCACAGCAGGCCCTGCGTATTTCAGCATAGCTGAAACACAGGACAAAGCCCTTAAAACAGCCTTTATGAATATAACAGAGGAGAAATGACTAAACCCCTTAAAGAAATCTGTGAAAACACATAGAGTAGAAGGAAATGAATAAAACCATTCAAGACCTAAAAGTGGAAATACAATCAATAAAGAAAACCCAAATTGGAGGACATATTGAGATGAAGATTTTAGGAACAGGAACCTCAGAGGCAAATCTCACCATAGAATGTAAGAGAAGGATCTCAGGCATTGAAGACACAATAAAAGAAATGTAAACCTCAGGAAAAGAAAATGTCAAACCTACAAAATTCCTGACACAAAACATCCAGAAAACATGGGGTGCAATAAACATACCAAATAATAACAATAACAATAACAATAATAACAATAATAATATAATAACAATAAATAATAGAAATGGAGAAAGAGAAGAAACCAAGGCAAAGAAACAGAAAATATTTTCAATAAAATCATAGAAGAAAACTTCCCTAACCTAAAGATGTAGATGCCTATCAAAGTATAAGAAAAATACAGAACACCAAGTACACTGGGCCAGAAAAAATATCCCTTTTGAACATAGATGCCAAAATACTGGCAAACTAAATCCAAGAATACATCAAAATGATTATCTACCATGATTAAGTAGGTTTCATCCCAAGAGATAGCAGGATGATTTAACATGTGTTAAATTGATAAATGTAACCCACCATATAAACACACTGGAAGACAAAAAGCACATGAGCATCTCAGTAGATGCTAAAAGACCTTTGGCAAAAATCCAACACCCCTTCATGATAAAAAGTTCCCAGAGAGATTAGGGATACAAGGAACATCCCCCTCCCCCCAAAAAATAATAGTAGTTTACAGCAAGCCTATAAGCAACATCAACCTAAATGTAGAGAAACTCAAAGCAGTTCCACTAGAATCAGGAAAAAGAAAGTAGTGCCTATTCTCTGTATTCCTACTCAGTGCAGTACTTGAAGTCTTAGAGCAGTAAGACAACTGAAAGAGATCAAGAGGATATAAATAGGAAAGGAAAAAATCAAACTGTTTGTATTTGCAGATGATATAACAATATACATAAGTGATACTAAAATTCCACCAGGAAACTCCTACAGCTGATAAACACTTTCTCTAAAGTGGCTGGATACAAAATTAACTCAAAGAAATCACTATTCCTTCTATATACAAATGACAAATGGACTAAGAAAGAAATCAGGAAAAAAAATCACCTTTCACAATAGCCTCAAATGTTATAAGAAATCTAACCAAGTAAGAAAAACACACTGAACCTGATAGAAGAGAAAGTGGGGAATAGCCTTGAACTCACTGACACAGACTGGAAAAAAAAATTCTGAACAGAGCACTAAGATCACTGAACAGACACTAAGATCAACGATTAATAAATGAATCTAACAGGTTTCTGCATAGCAAAGGACACTATCCTTTATACAAAGCAGCAACCTATAAAACAGAAACAAAACAAATGAAACAAAAAATTGTCAGGAAACTAGATACCAATAAAACAAAAAGACAAAGTGGGGTACAGATATAAGCAAAGAATTCTCATGAGGAAACTCAAATGTCTGAGAACCACTTAAAGAAGTATTCAACATCCTTAGGGATCAGGAAATGCCAATCAAAACTAGTCTGATATCTTATACCTGCCATAATGGCTAACTAAACTCAATCGATCAATCAAACAAGTGACAGCTCATGTTGGCAAGGATGTGAAGAAGAATACTCATCCATTGGTAGTAGGATTTCAAACTTAAATATCCACTATGGAAATCAGTGTGGCAGTTCCTTGGGAAGATGAGAATCATCTATTCCAAGATCCAGCTATAGCACTCTTTGGCATATACCCCAAAACCACTTCATCCTACCACAGGGACCTTTGCTCAGTGATGTACATTACTGGTCTATTCACAAAGCAGAATTGGAAACAACCTAGATGTCCCTCAACAGAAAAATGAATAAAGAAAATGTGGTTCCTCTATACAATGGAGTATTGCTCAGTTGTTTTAAAGAAATGAAATTTGCAGGTAAATAGGTGAACTAGAAAAAAAATTATCCCTTGTGAGGTATCTTAGACCCAGAAAGACAAGTTTGATATATATCCACTTATATTTAGATACTAGCTCTTAAGTCAATGATTACCAAATTACAATCAATAGAACTACTGAGGTTAGGTGCAGAGTTAGAGATTAGTGGGGACTGATAGATCTCATTAGGAAAGGGACATCGAATAGATAGTTATGGGTGCATGGGAGGCTGGCTGGCTGGCTGTGAGCCTCTACATCTGTGTTAGTCAGGTACTGTCAGAGCCTCTTAGGAGATAGCTATA
>NW_022196912.1:129643437-129645864 GCF_008632895.1 Mastomys coucha | reverse complement strand
GTAGAGCTATGTCTAATTTCCGGAGGAACCGCCAAACTGATTTCCAGAGTGGTTGTACCAGTTTGCATCATTTGATGGATCAGAGGGAAACCCAATACAGTAGAAGCTTCCTAAAATATTTGAAGGCTATCTAAATTAAATTGCCAAATAATAGGGGAGTCAGAGTACCAACTAGTCATCTCTTGTCACCAAATGAAGCTTCCAATACTGGAGTTGGATTTCATCTAATTGAATTGTTGGCAAAAAGGAACCCATGGGAATCCCCAAACAACCCAGACTGTTGCCAAGATTATAGGTTGTTCTCAACAAACTAACAAGGCATCATTGCTGAAGACAACACCTCCATGATTCATGGAACATGGAGAAGTCAAGCTGTTGCCTACAGAGAGCCTTTAACTCTGTGTTCTAATATCTTTAGTACAGAAAGCTACTCAGCATGCTACCAAAAGCTAAACATAAACACCAAGGCAGACACAAACTCTTTATTCTACAATGCTGCCCTGCCTGCAAGATATGCTAGTGCAGTGGTGGCACAAAGCTTAACCAACCGATATCTGATTTGACTTAAGGTCCACTCTACAAGATGGAACCCATACCCCATACCTGACACTGCTTTGGTGATCAATCATCAGAGACTAGATAACTGAAGGACTTAGGTTAAAATCAAATTCTACTGTTCTAAAAAAAATAAAAAATAAAAAAACAATAACAAAAATTAATGACTCCTAATGACATTATCATAGATCAGCCTTGTTCAGCCATCATTAGAGAAGCTTCTTCTGCAGCAGTTGGGAAGATGTACAGACACCTACAGCCAGACATCATGCAGAGAGTGAGAGACCTTGGAACACTCAGCCCTAAATCCCTCCCCTCAAAGCTCAAGAAATCCCAGGGAAGAGGAGGCAGTTCATGGAGTCAGAGAACATGGCATATATTTTTGAAGTACATGAAAAAATAGGGAGCTGTTCATGTAGTTTGAGGGAAGATGAATTCCACAGTTCTTAGAGATTCAGCAATCACTCATGAAGGTAAATACATGTTCTCTTCATCAGAGGTGCCATATTCCCAGAGGGCAGAGAAAGGACAGCTAGACTAGTTGGCCACTCAGAGTCAGAGAGGAACAAGGTTGGGGTGGGCAAAAGTGCCATGGCCCTACACTCATGTAACAATGCTGCTTTTGTGTCCAGAGCCCCCTCCTGCCTGTTGCCTATTGACTCCTGTTAGACATAAGCAGTACACTTGAAATGTGCTCTCAAGTACACTTGAGTGGAGAGGACCAGCACCATCACTGATGATCTCATAGGACAGCCTCACTTCAGAACAGCAATTGTCGGCAGGGTGCATGAGGAACTTGCAATCTGGGGGTGGTTACGTAAACACACACCACAAAATTCATTCCTATACACACTTCTGTCCATACATCTCATTATATGCAAGTTCTGCCTCAACTCTAACAGAATAAAAGATTCTAAGTCTGGTGGAGGCCAACTTCTCAAGTGTAAAGGAAACTCTAGATTTCTTTTTGTAAGTGTTCAGTTCTGGCATCTCTATCTCAAGACACATAGATGACAGCTCAGCTCTATGTCTCCACCTCCCTGAGGCGCCCTGATAGTGCCACCAGTAACAGAGATCACCTCAATCTACATTGGGTATCATGCCAATCCTTAACTTATTGGAGTGGAAGCATCTGATTCTTATGAATAAGGGATATAGGCTTTTTGGGTTTTCCAGACTTTTCTCCTTTGAGCTAGAGTTACACATTTCAAGTGTGCTGCTCATCTCCTTCTCGCATCAACAGAAAGGAGTGGACTCTGCATACAAAAGCAGTATAGTTATATGTGGGCAAGCCTGTCACACTAAACACACAGCACACAGAAACCTTCACACCTACTCCATACTCCCAATGCAAAACAATGTGCACTGTGCTCAGGACCAGAGGGGCTGTGACACCACTCCACAGATCCCCAGATAGACTGGGCTAAATCCAGCCTATTCTACAGCCCTCTGAGCTCTTGAGGACTGAGATGCCAGATCTGCCCGGGTGCATCAGGATGTCATGTCTGGTTAGTACAAGTCTTACAGCTGAGAGAACAGAAGATGGTGCTCTGGGTCATTCAGACCCCCTGGTCTTACAAAGATGGGAATTTTAGAGCCCTTGAAATGAATTTAAGTTACAAAATAATTCCTAGTTGCTCCTTCATCAGTGAGTTCTCATTACACCTCTGGTCACACTGCATTGGAGCATTTTCTGAACTCTTCAAGCTACTCCAAAAGGCAAGCCTATGGATCAGTCATGAGTGAGAAGATGCCTTTGTGACTGAACTTCATGCTCCAAGGAGTGAAAACAAAAAACAAAAAAAAACCAAGAAGATGCATGATGTCTTACAGTCTCTCTCTCTCTCTCTTTCTCTCTCTCTCTCTCTCTCT